>NC_072736.1:148841308-148996308 GCF_026930045.1 Uloborus diversus | reverse complement strand
TGATATTATTACACCCTTGTTTAATTCATATTTATATTATATTAAGTCCATGACACCTTACTGATTTATTTGACACATATTCTCAAAACAGTTGATATTATTTTTTTAAACATGGGAAGGCAAACAAATACTGTACAACATAATCAAAGCATGAGCACTCCTAGGAACAAAAACATGTCATTTATAATTAATATATCTGATTTTGATGGTGATCCTAGTGAAGTAAACTTTTTTGCTGATCAAATCTCAGACTTGGCAACATTAAATGAGTGGTCGGATCACAAAGCGTGCTTATATTTAAAATCTAAGTTAAAGGGAGATGCTCTTAAGTATGTTATTAATTCTCCACATCTCAAACAGGAGAAATCATTCAAAACCATATTGCACGAATTACAGAAATTTTTCTCTATAGAGAATAAGAAAATTTCTCTTCAGGAATTTAATTCAATTGCCTACATTCCTGGTGAATCTTTTCGTGCATTAGCCCACAAAATCACAACAAATGCATCACTTCTTTATAATGTTACAAATGAAGCCGCTTTGAGTGAAATTCTGTATCATAAGTTCATCTCAGCTATACCTGAAAATTACAGATTTCATATATTATCTGATAATATTACTGATTTTCAGAAGGCAGTAGATAAAGCTGAACATTTGCACTCTGTTATGCACCAAGCAAATGCCTTTGCCCCTCAAATTCAAAATGAGAAAATTCATGCACTACAGATGAGAATTGATGAATTATCAAAATTGTTAGTGGATAGAGCACCTCATAACACATTACGTGCAAATCAGAATTTACAGTCTGGCTCTCAAACACAAGGTGAGGCGAATTGTTGTTGCACATCGCAAAATCATATCCAACACCAAATGCACAATGTTTATGCTCAAGATAACGATACTCGGTCACATTATAGTACACAATCTCACAATGTGAGAAATTCATTCACTCGAAAAAGACATGGTGGAAGAACATATAATAAGTCTTGGAATAATCGAGAGCAGTTTAATCAAAGGTATTGTTCTTTTTGTAAGTCAAGTACACATAGTTATAAATCTTGTTTCAAAAGGAACCGACAGGGTAATTATCAACATCAGCCGTATAATTTCAATCGGTCTCATGGTAGTAGTTCTCGATCCCACAATCCGTCATCTCGATACCAGTCTAACAACTATGATCGTAACCAAAGAGGTTATCTCCTGGACTTACGCCATCAAAATAATCCAAATTTTGAACCTCTTGGTTCTCGTCCACAGCATAAACAAGATTTTTCGGAAAACTAGAGGCTAGGACGAACTGTGCAGGAAGCTCGTCCTATTCACTTAGCCCATCTGCTCCTATCTTTGTCCCTTCACAGTCATTGTCAATTGTTAAGAATACTCCCGAAATTGTAATTACCAATGAGGACTGTCACGAAAATGTCTCACAGACTAATGACAACATCAAGTCTTCTTCGGCACCTTTTACACATGAGCAAGAACTCATCTTTTCTGTTAATTCAAATACTGTTCAACTTCCTTATGTTCTGGTAACCATGGCACCTAATACAGATCTGGTCTTCTTATATGATTGTGGTTCAACTTTGAGTCTCATTAGTGAAAAGGTGTTTAGGTCATTAAAACCCGTGTTAAAATACAAATTCGTAGCACGAAATGTGCAAATTTCGACAATTAACTCCAAAATTAAATTCAAAGGATGCATTCAAGTCTCTTTTAAGTTGCAAAACTTATTTTTTAAACACCTCCTGTACTTGATAGACTTCCCAGATAATTATTCTTGTGTAGGCCTTCTTGGCTATGACTTCCAGAAAAAGTTTGCCGTCACTTTAGATCCTGCTGAAAACTCCATTCGAGTTAAAAATAAGCTTGTTCCTTTGTTCCAACCCGGTTCCCATTCCCCAAGTTCCAATGAACATATTGAGAAAAATGAAAATGACGTGCAACACAATAATAATGAAATTTTACATAATGTAAAGGAGAACTCCACTACCGGTGACAATGTAAACTCAAGCATACAGGTCAAGTTACGACAAAAGGCAACTATTGAACCTGGTCAGGAAACGTATGTACTTGTTGGCTATGATGATAAACACAATAAGAAATTAAATGATCAAATTTTATTCTCTCCATCTCTGACAAATCACATTGTATCACATGATATAATTGTTGACAGAAGTTTGTTGTCCAACTCAAACAATAATTTTTATATTTACATTAAAAATTCTTCGTCATCTGAAATTCACATGAACAAAAATACAAAAGTGGGTTATATTACTAATATTGAGGATATCATGGAACAAAATATGCCCCAGTCGCATGAATTTGTAAATTTCATCCAAGCATCTTCCGAGGTCCTTGATCTAAGACAACGTGAGTTTAGTCTACAGGACTTCAATATTGACCATTTGTCACCATCTGAAAAACATGATCTGTCTGAACTTTTAACTGAAAATTTTCAAGTCTTCAGTAAATCTCTGGCTGCCATAGGAGAGTCAGATGCCATCGTACCAAAATTGGACTTCATACACAATTTCCCCACCAAACAAATTCCATACCCCATTCCTCATGCTCTGCTGGCTGAAGCCAAGAAGCAACTTGATGAGATGGTGGAGGCTAAAATAATACGGAAGGGAATGTCCCAGTGGGCTTCTCCAATAGTTATGATAAAAAAAAATGTAATGATCCCTCTCAACCACAAAAGTATAGGATGGCGCTTGACCTTCGCCTCATCAACTCATTGTTGACTTTAACACCGTACCCTATACCAAAAATACAGGATATTATTTCTTCATTGGCCAAATACGAATACTTTACGACCCTTGATTTACACCAGGCATACCATCAGATTGTGTTACCCCCCGAGTACCATGACAAGATTGCTGCTACCACTCCCTTTGGCGTTTATTTATACCAAAAATTACCATTCGGACTCCTCTCATCTTCCGCTTATTTTCAACAGTTTGTTGAAACGTTAATTGCTGAAACTGGCCTCGACTCTTTGGTGGCTTATCAGGATGATATTTTGATCCCTTCATCATCGTACCAAGAAACAAGAGAAAAACTTGCTAAACTGTTTGATATTCTCAAAAAACACAATGTGACACTCAGCGCTTCAAAATGCATATTCCATCAGAAGAACATAAATTACTTAGGCTTCAATATTTCCCAGAATGTTGTTCAACCCATTACATCAAATATTTCGAAAATAACTACTTTTCCCGCTCCAAAAACAAAGCGTCAACTAAAGAGATTTCTGGGAGTGTGCAATTTTTATCGATCACTGATACCTATGTACGCTGATCGTACATATAATTTAAACAAGTTAACATCTGTAAAAGCAAAATTTATATGGACACCCGACCATCAAAATAATTTTCTCGCTCTCCAAAATATATTTTTATCAAAACCATTTTTAATCACTCCAGATTTTAATCAGGACTTTTTTCTAAACACAGATGCATCAAAAATTGCTGTAAGTGCCATTTTAATGCAGAAAAGGAATGGCACACTTTTCCCCATTTCCTTCTTTTCAAAGGCATTGTCGAAGTCAGAGTCTCGCTACCCGGCGATAAAATTGGAGTTATTTGCAATCATTAAAGGGATCCAAGCCTTTAAATACTATCTGTATGGCAAAAGATTCAAGATTGTGAGTGATGCAAAGTCTATCGACCACTATAAAAAAATTTCCAACCCCGCAGACATAGTCACCAGGTGGTTGTTATATTTGTCACAATACCAGTACGATTTTGATCCGATTCCAGGGGTGGAGAATTTACTAGCAGACATGTTCTCAAGGATGCCTTTTAGCGATGCAAACATGATCTCCTTAAAGAACGGAATCAACGTTCTTAATGATGAGCATGCTTTTCCTCACATTGCTTCCTCCCTTGATATTGTTCAGGAATCACATCAGAATCACCTCATTGAGGCTAATAGAGTTCAGTCTTACTCATCGTCTACCAATGCTTTAGAAACACATCAAGTTAATAACCAAGAAGTTTTACCCGGTGATCATATTTTTGAGAATAATTTATATGACAGAAGGTCTCCATATGTGAATCATTGTAATACTAACACCATTAACCAGTTAAATTCTGTTCAGAATGAATATGATAACCAGATCTCCCAGTGTGTACAAAATCAGAATATGCCATCTCATGGATGTGTTAATGAAGGTTTATATAACCAAAACAAAGGTGTATTATATCAAAACATGTGTACAAATGAAGATATAATAAATGTCACACAGAATCATGATAATGAAGGACGTAATAATGTTTCTATGAATAATGATGGTCATAATTTTCATGAATATGAAAAAAATTTTGCTCTTTTGGCAAATGTGACACAAGATGATCCTGAAAATGAAATATCTGACACCACCTTTTTGAAACATCAACTACAAGATATAATTTTAGGTGACACTTACAATAAAATCATGAGTAAGAAAAGCACAAAGCCATGTTACGTCATACACCCTGACTCAAAACTTCTATATTATGTCTCTAAACCTGATAACAATGATGAGGCTGAGAATTTTAAAATCATGGTTCCAACAACGTTAAAACATAAGGTTCTAAAAATTGCTCACATCTCTCATCTTGGATTAAAAAAACATATCAGGCCTTACAAAGGAAATATTTTTGGAACGGGATGTACAGAGATACAGCAAATTTTGTCGCAAGCTGCGAGACATGTAACTTAAATAAACATCACGTTATCAGCCAAGCCCCTTACCAGCAAGCAGAGGTATGCAAATATCCCGGTCAGGTAATTTCATGCACCATTTACAAATTCAAAGTATATTCTTACAGTAATTGATCATTTCTCCCGCCACCTTGAATTGTACACATTATCCACTATTTCCGAGAACGCTATTCTAGATAAAATTTTCTTATATATCTCTACGTTTGGTAGACCACAAGTAATCCTCACTGATAATGGCCGTCAGTTCGTATCCAATGCTGTGCAGTTCTTTAATAAGAAATTAGGTATTTATCAGACATTCATTTCCCCTTACCACGCGTCTGCCAATGGAATCTCAGAGCGCATCAACAAGTCCATAAAAACATGTATTTCTGCATTAATGCAACAAGGACACTCATTTGATTACGCTGCCCATATTCACAAGAATCTCTATAACAACTGTCTCCATTCATCAACAAAGTTTTCTCCGAACCTGGTGCACTTTGGGAGACCTATGTCAACCTTTTTTGATACCATTCAGGACCAGGTGATTCTCCCTCACTTCAATTCAATAACATTGTCTAGAATTGCTCAGGACTTGGAAAAAGTGTATAATCAAGTTTATAAGAACATCCTTGAATCAAAGAATCAACAGTGTATCAATAAAAAAAATGCAAAGTTACGCGACTTTGCTGTTGGAGATATTGTTTACCTTATGTATGACATAAAGCTCAAGAAAAAATTTACCGGTCTATATATTATAAGAAAAATTAATTCTAAGGTGACTGTATATATTCAAAAGCTTGAAGAGCCATTATCCCGTCTTTTGCTAATTCACGTCAACCGGTTACACCTATCTCCGCCTAGGCTATCATATCTTAAATCATCTGATCCTGTTAACATCACACCGTCTCGTCTTGTCAGCAACACTCCTCATAATACATCTATTTTACCCAATTGTCATTCATACAATCTACGCGTAAGAAAGTAATTTCTCCATTCTCATATGTGTATTTTCTCCTCGTCATGCTTCTGATGTCTGCGATCCAACTGTGACCACCCTGGTTGAAGGCGCCTCAACTAGATGGATATCTGTTTCGGAATGCTGGTCGTTCTCTCCCATATCTCCCAAATCACTCCTTGGCTCACAGCATTCAGGTGCCTGACTGATGACAACTTATGCGTATCCTTTTAATGCATGTATGTGACAGACATAGTTACTTGTTTGTATATTTGTTATAATTATTTACTCCATCTCTTTAATGTATGGCGACATATTTGGTTGTTATCACCTGATTATAACTTTGTATCCAAATGTGGTTCACGATGATTATGCCTATTGTTATCCTCTGTCTGTTACATACAATAATGCACCGACCTGGTTTGTTTCTTTTTAGATGCTATGCAAAATTAATATCTCCTGTATTCAAGCTACTATGAACTTTTCATCCAACCGCTATCATGGCAATGATGCCTCTGTACCCCTTCCTTGCTGCAATGTTAATGTTCTGCATGAGTCAATTTTGTTTTTCTTTTGCATATTTGGTCTTTCCTTTACAACTGTCCTTGTGGCAGTTATCCCGGATCAATTTTTGATGTGTAACATATTAAGCGTGACATGCACATACACCTTCATACTTGAAATCTTGTAGGTGAACAAAAAAAAAAAGAGGGAATGGTTTGGAAACATATCCCAGTATTGGCTGGTTCTTGATAGGTGCACATATCAAGCACTTAAGCCGTTTTATTCCCTTTGAGTGTGGATCCTCAACTCTAGGGAAAACTACCTGATTTGACATTCAAACTTGACATTTACACATAACCGGTTACATTTGTCATAAGATATTACCTTTTATCTCTGATTAGATTTGTTGTTGTTGAAATAATGATCTGTCATTTGTAACATACTGCATGTTGTGATTGGATTTTAATTGGAATATAAAATCTTTCTTCATAACAGGGGTTAAATATGATTGGTATGTAACAGGAGTCGGATCCGATACATAAATGTCATTTTATCTTGTCATATGGTCTTGTATGTGACAGATTTATGCCGGTTTTTTATGAAATATACGTATAGTGAATGAATTTAAATAATTTGAGAAATACTTGCTATAAAAAGAAATTGGTTGTGAAATTAAATTTAACATGTTGATTGAAAATATTAATTTGACTTAAGCTTGGATCAATTAACTGATTGTATTAAATCTGTTCTGGCGATTTGAATGATTCGATTTGCCTAATTGATAGTCAATGAAAGACAGTTGAATTGTAATTATCAATGTTAATTTTTTTGGTAATGTGAATATAAATAAGAAATGATAATGCATGTACGAGCTCATGTAAATAGAAATATAATATCGTTGTATTTGGTAGGTTGTCAAAAAAAAAAAAAAAAAAAAAACAAAGAGATGTGATAAAGCACGTAATCTTATGGCACTTTATGTATGAAAATCTAAATGCGTGACTTAATGATAATTTAATGTCACTACAATGAAGTACAAGTGATCGAATGAATTTTCAACCTCGGAATGTTGTTTTGATATGTGCAAATAGTGAGAATTTTTTTTTTAATGGTTGATTGGTTATGTTATAAATTTGATAAAATATCATTAATGTGGGTTTGTGTGAAAATGAAGATAATGTTCACAATGCTTGGTTTCATTTTATTAGTTATATTCATTATGTTATTCAAGAAAATGAATGGGTTAAATTTGATAATCTTATATGTGTGTATTATTCGGTGCTGTTGCAATTACTTGGATTGTGCAATTGGACTATTTCTGTTATATGTCTGTATTCATGTTGGTGTTTGTTTTCCACTTACACTTATTTACCATTTTACAATTTTGTAGTGTAACCAGATTTTTACATGTCTTCATAATTCATTATGAGTGTACACTGCACTGGGCGGTTTGGTCAAAGGCAACTTGTTGATTCTGGTCTCAGGTATTTGTTTTCCTACTATTTTGCAGCACATGTGTGATCATACTATTGTCATACTCTGTGGATTAGGTTGTTTTGCTGTCAAAAAAAAAAAAAAAAAGGCATTTTTATTGTGACCTGCATACCACTCTCATATGTTTTCCTAATTACTTGTCATTTGACATTTGTTTTGTGCATTCCAAAATTTTGTTGATTCTCTACAAAATTTTGCCCGGCTGTGGGGGAGAATGTTGTGCTGCTGCACAACGCTTGACGTTCTCCTTTTACAGTCTTCTGGTGTTTGCCGATTCGCACGCCAGGGCACTCTTCTGTCGCAATACATGGCGCGCAACTCCACGTTTGTTACTTCTCCTTGCCTCATATTTCAAATGTTTCCGCTCCAGCGTTTACGTTTGGCAACGCGTCACTCCTGTGGCGTTTGCTTATGTTTCGATCTTCGCTTGGAATTTTAATGGTCGCAGTTGCGTGCGGATCTCGGATCTTGTGTCCCGTTCGTCAATATGAAGAATTCTGAAATGCCCCACTGAGAATTGGGTGTCTGACGTCGTATTCGTGTGCCCACGGATCATGGTGAGTGGTTAATTTGAAAGGGTGCTCCATCATTCATCCAATCGCCTATGTAAGGCAATTACCTTTTAATCATACTGCAATTATTCACGACCGTACACGACCAAACATGCCGTTGAGCAAACATATGAATGTTATTTTATAGTATAAGATTTTGATATATATATGTGGAATAAAAAATAATACATATACCTTGATACAATGTTATTATTTGAAACTCACGCAACACTATAAAAATAAAACTTTCAATTTTTTTCGTTTGTATTGGAATGTTGTAACGATGCATGGATTCACATTAGATTGGTATTTTTTGAGAAATTCGTGAAGGTCAGTGCGTAACTTCACCAGTATGGAGATTTTTTCTTTCTTTTTTATTTTTAAATCAATGCAGATCTAAATGCTGTGCCGTGTTCAATACGTAACAAATGCTTAAGTAAGTTCATTAACTTAAAGAGAATATCGAATAACTATATCTTAAACCAATAATTAATCATGTTAGAGCGTGTTTCATATCAGGCAATGCAATAACGATTTGTCTTTTCTTATGAATTCAAATTTCTCTAACTGCATAGGAAAAATCGAATAAATAAAATTATATTGCTTATTTCCCATAATTTACCAAACTTTGAAATTGAAAAAACAGTTTTAAAGCAATATAATATTTTGCACCTTATTCAACTACATTTTTAACTAATTATTATTGATTGTATGGTATCGAGAATTTTTATTTTCTGTTTACTATTATTAAACAATCGTTTTACAGAATATTAAGCATTTCCTCATCTGTATGGAACTGTTCTCCCTTTGATTAATAGGTGGACTGAACTAGAATGAAAAAAGACCCCATTAACAAATGCGAAGAAATAAATTGCGTTTTGACTTCTTACCGTTCATAGAAACGATAGATCTTTTTAACGTATTTCTGCAGCTGCAGTTCTATAGCTCATGGACTAATTTTGAGGTGTTCTTCAATATTTCCTTTCGTGGAACTAAACCCTCTGTTATAACAAAGAAATAAAAGAAGAATTAATAATGCAGGAAGAAAATCTATTTTCCAGAGCAATCACAATTGTTTATTGTTTTCACTTGACCGTCGAATGGCGTCCTACCCTTTTTGAGGTCCACCGGCTTCAACTCGTGTGCTCCTCCTGGATGGCGACTACTTGACCATATCCACCAGAATTGATTTTGTTCATTCGATTGAAAGCATGCAGCACAAAATATCCAGCGCCCAACACATGGCATCTAATATCGAACCCTAGGCATAAATTTAAATTTTTACTGTCTTGACTTCAAATTACATTTTTTGAAATTATGATAGCAATAAGATCTATTTGAAGAAAAAAGAAACTCAACGAGTAGGGTTCGATCGCAATTCGTGATTAAGAGAAGAAAAATATAGTTTTAATTCAAGATGTCAAAGTTCAAATTAATGCCAGGGACTGGATACATTTTTTTTTTTTTTGCATCAGATGTAAAATTTGGGTAAAAAACAAAAACAAAATTGGATTACCAGAAACACTATGGTGGATAACTTTTAGTACACAAGCTAACCAACTGATAGCAAACGTAGGTGATTAAAATTAGTGTTTAAAGTTCTCTGCTAGCAACAGTATAAATATTAGAAAGCGAATCAATGTATTATATGTTCTTCTGCTTCACCGGTTTGTGGAGTAAGTCAATCTTTATCGTTGATTAATTTGCATATCAGTTTTAAAAGAGTTTTAAAAGCTGAAATATAAAATCGTTTTGAAAATCAAACACGATATTTTTGCTAAAAAGTGGGGGGGGGGGGAATTTTACATTTGGCTGTAAATCTAGAACATTGTTAGTTCCTTAAAATAAAGTTTTCAATTATTTTGCAAACAAACTTAACATACACTCATGACTACAAAATCATATTTTTTAACTAACTCTTTTCCATTCATCAAGTGCCTACTCATGGAGTATGGACAGCATGGAGCAATTCATACAAGTTGACTAGGCTTGAAATAAAATGTGTCAACTAATCCTTGAAAATGCATAATCTTCATATCGTCGCCTCAGAGCACCAGTAAGGCACCTAATCACAGGACTAACAGTAAGATATATTAATGTTACTTTGAAGGAAACGGTATTCGAGAACTTGAATTCGACGCCCAATATTTTCTATCAGAGTAAATGAAACTATTAGAACCAATCCGTTAACTATAAAATGCACATGAAAGCTTCAAACACTTAAAGGTATGTCATATTCCTGTGAAACTTATGCATTGAAAATAAAAAATTGTTTTATATACCTACATAACTTCTCGCAAGAGCTTTGAGTTGAAACTTTACATAGTTCAACCAATGATTACCTGATTGCCTGTCATCCTTAAATTTTTCACTGGGAAATGCTGCTTGATCATCGCAATAATATTTTTAAGGTATTTGAATTGCTATACTGCAATGGAAACGCAAGTGCGTATGCGTAAGTGGGGTAAAATGGTCATAAAACCGTAGGTTTTCAACTTAGGTGGATAATAAATGCAACAAATTCTTTAAACACTTCAACTTTTTTTGTTGTTATTTTACATTGCATTATTAAAGAACACGGTCCATTAAATTTTAGGAAGAAAAATATTGATTTTAGTAGTTTTATAGAACTTTCTTTTCCCTATGTTTTTATCCCCACTTTACCCAATGGGGTGGGGGAAAGTGGTCATAGCATGGGGTAAAGTGGTCATAGTTAAAAATAGATGCAAAACCATTATAAAGAACCCTAATACTTGTATATTTCAGTTGTTTCTACAGTTACAAGTATATTCACGAGTACATACGTGTATACACGAATATATACGTGTCGTGTTATTGCACGAGTAAACACGTTCCTACATGAGTAGATACATGTGTACATTAGATACATGCATGCACGTGCCTACTCAAGTATATACGTGTATATACGAGTATATAAGCATGTATACGTGATTACCTACAGGAGTGTATACGTGTCTACATGAGTACATACGTGTAACGTATATGTACGTGTCACGTGTATATACGAGTATATACGCGTATAAACGAACATCATATGCGCGTATGCACTTGTATCTCGAGAAAATACGTGCATACTTGAGTATATATGCGTATAGTAGATATATAAGTGTACATACATACATATACGGGTATACACGAGTTAATTCGTGGATACATCCAGTGCGTCTTTGGTACGTGTCTACTCACGTATATATAATATGGAAGCACGAGTATATACGCATGTATACGTGTAAACACGATTATATACCTTTATAGACGTATATACGTACATTTACGTGTATACAACAGTACATGTATGTATACACGAGAATATACGCTTATATACTTGTCGGCCTACAGAGTGAATCTAAGCTCTTGGGCAAAAATCAAATGGGTGGGAGAAGGGAGGATAAGAAACAAAGAATCATAAGGAAGTTATAATCACTGACGCGCTACATGCACACAAAGCCAGAAACTGATGGATGCAAAGCAGGGCACAAATTTGTTGCACAAAGATGATTTTACCTAACATTTTAGTTTTAAAGAAATATTAAGAGCAGTTGTTGAAAGTTACGGTCTGTAGTAGCTCTAATACAAGCATCGCAACAAAGGCGTAGCGGCTGATGAAAGTTTTTCAAAAGTCTCGTTATTGCAACAGAGAGGGATCTGTGAATGCGACGCAGGTAGTACAGCTGAAGGCCGCAAATTTCATCAATCGCTTTAAAACTTTCTTAAGTCCTAAAATATTGTGTAAAATGGTACTTGTGTAATATATATATATAAATTTGTGACTTTTTTTGCATCCATCAATTTCTCACTTTGCGTGCATGTAGCGCGTCAGCATTGTGTTTGTGATCATATGTTCCTTACTGATTCTTGCTTCTTATCCTCTCTTCTAACACGTTTTAATAATTTACTCAAGAATGTAAACTCACCCTGTATACTTTTATATCATATGTTTGTATGTAAGTGTTTACTCGAGTACGTAAGAATATATACGTGTCTACCTGAGTATGTAAGTGTTCTTATATATACGAGTATAAGCGTGTTATATACGTGTATAATAGAATGTATAGCTGTATGGACAAAAAATACTTGCAGATACCCATATACATATTTATTGGCACATTTATGTGAATACGTCTATGTACATGTCTACACGAGTATATATGTGTATTTATATGCATAAACTCGTATATTTAACCCCGTTTACTGTAAAAACAATACATATTAAGTAAAATTAATATTTAATTTGTATCTGCCTTATACCTTAAGATTAAGTGACATTAGAAGAACAATATTCGTTTAAACCTTAATATTATAACCACTTTACCCCCATCTTACTTAAATTGTTCTAAAAAAATATCTAAATGTTCTTGAGACATGTAGGAAGCTTTCTGTACTGTCAATTTGTTCCTAATTCTAACAAACAAAATTTCCCAAGGATGTTAAAATAGGTGTTTAGGTCTTAAAATTTTTTATGTTCATGCAAAATATTTTTTTTTACTGAATAAAATTTTGCCAGTTGTAACATTTTGTATTCAAAATGTAGTTTCTAACTGCCTTACTCTAAAATAAAATTTTCACATTCATTCGAACATTTATTTCCATGCTATAGCCATTTATTTGACGTATGACCACTTTACCCCATTGACCACTTTCCCCCACCAGACCCTATATGTTACCGTTAAAGTATATAGTGCAGTTACTTTATAGAATACCTAGTTATTCCATGAAATAACTGATCGTGTCCGTTAAAGGGTGTAGTATGTTTTTAATTTGACACTTCAACTAGTTCTTCTATAAAAAAACTAGGTATTCTATAAATTAACTAATGAGAGACAGTTATAGTGTAAATCAAACAATTTATCTAAAATGAAATAACTTGGTATTCTATAAATAAACTAATGATAGACAATTAAAATGAAAAAGAAGCAATTTATCTAATTTATGCAGCGTAGAAATGGTATTCATATAAATGTACCATAAAATAATTTGTTACTACTAGGATTACTAAAATGACACTTGGAATTATAAAGAACATTATTTCTAAAGCAAAAACATTTTTTGTTGACACAATGGGTTTTACACGTTATTCTATGAAATAACCAGTTAAACCATGAAATACAAGAGAGTTTTACACTTTAACAGACACGATCATCAGTTATTCCATGAAATAATTAGGCATTCTATAAAATAACGGATTTCATACTATGACGGTAACATATATATAAACCATTTTTTAATTTTTTAAATTTATAATATTAATAATCTAATTCTGAACACGTTTTATATAATGAATTTTACGTCTGTGGTGATGCATCAAACAGTCTCCAGAATATCTGCACTCCTTCATGTAATCGCGCTGCGAGCGCAGAGTAAAACAACTACTACTTCTTCCCGGCGAATGAAATGTTGTTGTCTTTACGGTTCCGACTGACGAGCGTCACGGAACGGCTTTTCACTGTATTGTTATTGAAATAGTAAAGTTTATTTTTATAACTGGTGATATTTAATCAAGCCTCAGCATACACGCAGCCCACTACAATGGTGACACGGATGTGATATTGTAACGTGCTTTTTATTATATATTTAAAGCCTTGGTTTCCTAGGAGGAGAACACGCCGATCGTCGGCGTGACTCCTCGCCGAGGCGAAAACTTCATTCTTCTGCACATGTGCTCCCGAGCTAAAGCGACGTCGTGAATGGCCACACCGGAATCCGCTTGACTTTGATTTCAGCGTCACGTCGAAGAGCGACGTCGAAGATCGGCGATTCGCTTCTAGGAAACCAGGGCTTAAGATGCTAGACGCAGCGTTGCACTGTTTCTGCTATTCGAGGTAGGGACTTCGTGTCTCGCTATCTGTAAAAATGAAGGGAAAATGCAGCTTATTATCTTGTTTATTTTCTTTCTCAGTTTATTTTAAACTAGTGGCAACCGCACGGCTTTGCCCGAAGTAGAAAATTAAAAGGTATTTTGGCTCGCCTGTATATTTATGAATAATGTATGATGAATTTCTCGCCAATAGGTTTGCCCATGTTACGGTTCCACGTTATGATAGCTTGGTAATTTACTCGTCCATCTTATGATGATTTTGCTCGGGAAAATGTTCTTAAAATTCGAATAGAAAAAGAACAAAATCGAATTTTCGAAAAATCGCTTCGAGGTGCACAGCCCCATGTTACAAACTAATTTTGTGCCAAATTACATGAAAATCACCAAACGGTCTAGGCGCTATGCGCGTCACAGAGATCCGAACAGAAATCCAGACAGACTTTCAGCTTTATTATTAGTAAAGATAAAGATGATTTTCCAAGAGATTTATGTTGTAAATTACTACTATTGACCTATATATTCGCTGATGAGAGCTATTTTCCTGTAATTTTTACTTCAAGTTCTTGGGGGTGCTTTTTTTATATATAAATGTTTATACGTATAGAAGGAGTTTGACAAGTTGAGAAATATTATTTGCTAAGTTTTTTGATTGTTTTACTCTATTTTTTTTAAACTTCATCTCACAGTTTAAATAACATTAGTATTTCATTCTTTCATTTTTATTATAAACTAGCTGCATTGTCCGGCTTTGCACGGTCTACCTCGAAAATTAAAGTTCTGTCAAGTGACGCGTGTTCATTGTTCAACAATCAGGCTTCAATTCGAGAAAAAAAATACTACAAAATGTCCAATCAAAATAATCATTCTCAAAGAAAGAAAACGGCAAATCAAAAGTTCCCGAAAAAATGAAATGCAGCACTCCATAAATACAACTTAAATCCTTTTAAAAAAATAATAGTAATAATCAAAAGGGGGAAATTTTACCTAAAAACAAAAACAGAAGTTTATTTAGTCAACGCCAAGAAAAAAAAAAAAAAGAAAAGAGGGCAACCTTCTGAACGCTAATTTAAAATGAGATCGCGCAAACGATAATTTTCCGATTTAAAATTTATGTTCCTTTATGCTTAGCAAAGCTTTTTAAGTTTTCCCCGCTGATTTTACAGCTTTTTTTTTCTTGAAATTCGAAGGAAATGAAGGAACTCTATGGGTGTTTTTTGCTGGCTTTCGAGTGGGACCGAAATCAAAGAAATCGGATAATTATTTCGGTTGGAAAGAGCCATTTAATGCCATGTTCGGGTTCTAAAATTAAAAATCGAATGGTTCGGTTCTTCTTTTGACGTTCGAAAAAAACCCCTACGTTCCTAATCGGGTGTCCAAGTACATTCTGCCATATTTGGTCACGATCTGACGTAAACTGTGGATTTGTATACGGAACATTTAAACATATATATATATATATACACACATATACACATATTCTTTTTTTTTAATTTAAGAATAGAATTGAAACTTTCAATTGCATCATTTACGCAAATTTTATCATTTTATGGAATATATTTAATAGACCTATACGTATTTAATCCCATCCCTGGTGTGTTCTTTTTCAATTGGTGATATTTATGAATAAAAAATGAGTTTATAAGTATTTGTAAAATATTTCTTAATGGCATTCATAACGTATTGAATTTATTTCTATCTTTTGGTTTTTGGCCACTCAATCATTATTTTCCTTACCAGGGAACCATACGAATGCGTTGGATTATCGTTTATCCGCATTTCGTCATTTGTATCTCCTGTTTATATAGATCTCGTGTTTATCCGGCTCAAATATCTAGGGTTAAAACAATTGTATTTACTAAGACATAAAGTTCAACTATAATAGAAAGAATGAAATAACAAATACGCCAAATATTCCCTTTTTATTTGGTTAAATGTACAACTCCTGCATATGTCGTACAATGAACACATATTAATTCTGCAACGGATCCGGTGCGAATTCCAACTTTCTTGAAAGGACGACACAGTTCTTGATTAAGAATACAGAAAATTTATTTACACTATGTACAGGGAAGATCGTCAACAACTGCTAAATTAATCATCAGCAATTAAGCAAATATCACACAACACCGTAAACTCAACGGTTACGTATTTACTTCCAAATACGAAAAACAACACAGCAAAATGCCTCGCAATAAACACAGTTAATACACTCTCAGTACAAATTCTCAATCGAAACTGACTCTTTATCATGCGTAACGGCTTTTTATATACATCGAAAGAAATCTCTCAACTATTCCAGAAAATGCTACACCGTTCTACACTTTCTTATTTCATTCACAAATTTTATCAATGAAAAAAAAGAATATGGGGATCGTATACGTCAGCCGAATGTACGGGGGCTGTATATTCATTACAAGAAACTATTTTCAGGTTACGTTGCTACGATAATTTTAGATGACAGATAATTTAATAAACGCCAAATTTAGCTAGATTACGAGAAATTAATCACAAAAATAACTAATATTTACAGAGTTTGTAACAATACATAACCTAACAAGCAACATTGCGTACTTATGGCGTCCAGCACCACTGCACTGAACTATAAATGATAAATTGATTGCGAGAAACTATAATATGTAATTTTATTGCAAAGCATTTTTTTCTGCTGTATTAAAAGATAAGTCAGAAAATTAAAAGGTCATTGGGTTCGCCTGTATGTTTACAAAGAATGAAGAATTTCCCGCCCATTTGCTATGTTCAGTTTCTTACCCATGGTACGGTTCCACGTAATGATAATTTGCTCGGGAAAAAATTCTTAAAATTGGAATAGAAAAAGAACAAAATCGAATTTTCGAAAAATCGCTTCGAGGTGCACACCCCCATGCTATAAACTAATTATGTGCCAAATTTCATGAAAATCGACCAAAAGGTCTAGGCGCTAAGCGCGTCACAGAGATCCAGAGAGAGAGAGACTCTCAGCTTTATTATTAGTAAAGATGTGTTTTGCTTATTATACACATAAGTCGGGACTGTCCAAATTTTTGGTTATCCGGATTATCCTTGTCCCAGTGAGTTCGGATAACCAGGTTCTCTAATAATGTGATGTACAAATTCAAATAAGTAGCAAATGAAAGAGTATAGTAAAAGATGTGTTTTGACGAATAAATTATTTTCCTTTGTCTCACCGCTATCGAAATAAAAGTCCTTTAACTAATTAATGTTTTCCATGGCTAATGCAATATCACTCGTGTACATTAAGTGCATTTTCATTAGCAATTTGTCATATATTTATCTAGCAACGGTACATAATCCATTAACATATACAAATAAAGTACATACGAAAAAATAATAAGTAAGAAAACATAAATAATAGAAATGCTTTCTCTAGGTATAATATGTATATTAGGGTGTCCCAAGATATAATGGCGAAAAAAAAATTTGTGAAATCGAATACGCATACCCTCCATATTTTTTCCATTTCACTTAAGAAACATGAGAAAAAAATTTTATTGCAATAAAATAACGGGAACCCGTGCCGACTTAAGGTCTAAGTTGGTTCTGAAATCCAGTACGGCGACTACAGTGGAAAGATTGCTAACTGTATAATTTCTTACAACACGCAACATCAGTTTATTTAAAGCAGAAATTTACAATAATTTTACCCTACAAGAAGCATTGTTGCACATATTTATGTTTCAGTTTTTGCTTTTTGCAGTCAGGATAGATCTTCCGGTGCTCTTGAACGCAACGTAACACAAATTGTTTTTGTTCCACATCAGCTGTTAGCAACCATGAAAGTTCTGCATCATTTTTACCACTCTTTCAGCTACATTGTTTACTGCTCTAAGCATTGAGACCGTCTTTTTCGCATCAAGGAATGAAATATTATTACCCCAAAAAGAGGGACTGTCGTTGAGAAAACTATCATGAATTTTAAGTGTAGTAAACAATGACTGGCTTTTGGCTGATATGAAATCATTGTTTTCTCTGCAAAATAACCAGTAATTAATTAAATTAACAATAATTTATTAAACAACTAGATGAAATCATTGTGCAAAACTTACCATGCAATGAACCACAAAGATCTTCCTTCGACGGAATGTGTATTTTCTCATGAGTCGAGAAGCCTTCTCTACGTAAATTTGTCACCGTTTTTTATTTTGTTTCTTCTTCTACCTCATCATCAAAAAAAGCCAAGACTGCTATTTCGTCAGACAAATACTATAAATGCTGAATGATTTTTTGTAGAGCAATTTTTCAGATAATTGGGTCCACATTTTCGTACATTTTCAAAGATTTCAAAAAGCACAAATCTTTGTTGGGTGCTTTGACTGCCAAAATGCATTGAAGCCATAGTTTCACGTTAATTGTCACTACAAACAAGCAGACATCTAACAATGCTTCATTTTCCTTCCGATCTAATTTCAATTGTGAACTAAATAGTAGTAGTTTTAGGGAGTAAATCGCTCGAGCCATCCATCGAGCTTGGCAGCTTGGTGCATGGCTCCCGGTGGTCTTATTTCAAATTTGTTTTCTGTATCTCCACTTAAAAATATGATAGACCTTTCTATCAACTCTCGATAGTCATCCCTGATCGTAACATTAGTAAGTTCAGCACGGTAAGAGCCAAGTAAATTTTCAAGTTCAGGTAGAGTTCAGAGCAACTCCGCAGCTCTTCTATAGCACTGTATTTTAGTGGGATCGATGTTTTTCCAAGACTCTCTGATATTTTTCAGGATTGGAATATCAGGACTTGTTGTGACTTGCTTAATTTTCACTTCGAATACTGCCTTTAATAGTAATTCATATTGCATATGAGGGCGGCAAGCTAAGGAATGCATTTCTCTATCAAATTTTTGCTCAAGAAGGGCGCAAGCACTATTAAAACGACCTGTATTGGAAGCTGTAGTATCACAACATTGAATTTGATCTTAGTCTTCGATATTCCTATCTAAAACTGCCTTCCAAACAGTCTGTTTCTGTTCTTTTCCTATCCAGTTTAGGCGCAGCAATGAGTTCTTCCTTACATCCATATGAAATAACTATATAGGAAAGTGATCTTCTTTTAATTTGTGAGCTTTTGAGCACTCAAAGCAGGCAACAGTTTCCCATCCCAATGATAAGTCACTACATCCGGTCCGAAATTCAGTTTTTATTCTTTCCGCTTTTCGGTTCGAATTCTTTGAATTGAAGGTTTACTTGTAGGAAATTCATCGATGTTACACCCAAGTGCGTCAATAGTAGCTTCAAGAATAAACACAGAATCTCGTATACTTAACTGACACTTGTCCAATGCCGCAACTAATTTTGGAGCAATAAAATCGCTCCTCATTACATATTTACTTGTTCCAGTTTCTGATATCCTTGTTCCAGGTTCTGATATACTTGTTCCAAGTACTGATTTATATGTTTTAGGGAAAACTTCTGAATGTATATTTTCACTAGGATTCAAAGAGGAATCTTCTTGTATACTGGTTCATATAATTCTGAGGATGTTGAAGCTGAATCGTATTTCATGCGCCTATTTTTTCCTTTTGACAGCTCGAATTTGAGCCTTTTCCTCTTTGTCGGCCAGTTTATTATACACTTCACCTATGTGACCGCGATGGCCGGACTCTCTTTGGAGTTGCAAGAAAATCCTATCTTTCTCTATTTTGATTAACAAGTGCAGCAGCATGTGCAATATCGAATAAATTGTTTTAATTACTCACAAATTCTTGCTAGCGCTACCTGAATACTTCTTGTAGTTTCTTTGCATTTTTTCGTAAGTCTCTCCATATTTGATACAGGATTTTAAGTTTATTCACACAATTTGGCGACGATTTGGTGGGAATGCGTGCCTTTTTCCAAAAGATGATACATTCCCGAATAACGAGATTTCCACTTTCACTGATGGTTAAATTTACTTCTAGAAAGTTATAAAACAAAACAGACTGAACTTGTCCGTTAGAGGGAAGTTTTGAGCCCATAATTTGATGTTTTACGCGAATCCTATTAAAAATATCTCTTTTTTTCGAACTACGCAATTCCACTGCCACTATGGAAGAACTATACTGCTCTCGCTGACCGAAGTGTATTCATACTGACACGTTTGCCGGTTTGCACATTGCCGCGGATAAGCCCCCAACATCTGTTTTTCTGTTTTGATTTGTTTTCTGTGCACCATTTACAGCTGTTTTGAGCTTCGCCAAGTGTCGCGTCGCCAGCGTTCGCTTGCTTAGGAATACACGTGCTATTTACACGTTTAGGCGCAAGTCGGCACGGCTTACCGTGCATCAAATTGCATGAAACTTTTTTTACATCGGTTTTGATATAAAAGGAAAAAAAATAAGAGGGTATGCGTTAAAAAAAACTTTAATTTTCTTGGGACACCCTAATGTATATGGCTCTCTCCCTTCTGCTTAACGTTTGTTTTTTTTTTATTCCTAGGCGTGACATGAGTTTTCTATTTGCGAAATATGCATCCAAAGAACAAATACTGATGATAATTTAATTCCTAAATGACAATTATAATGAAAAAAATGTCGAATTAGTAAATTTGTTTCAATAGCCATTTTTGCGATTTCGTGCTGTCTTTCATAAAATTAGAATTCACGACCTGTTATGCAGTAAATTATCGCTACAATGAACTTCAAGAAGCCGCAAATTTTGTTCGTTGTAACGGAAATGTCGTTGAAATAGAATTCCAGTAAAGTAATGACAATTAAACCGGAACTGAAAATACATTTCTTCGAAGTGGATGCTTTATTGTATATGCATTCGTTTTTACGTAAATTCCTTGCATTTTATTATATCTTTCTCTGAATCATTTACTCTAAATGCAAGATTACACTCACATTTTATTAAATACTAGCTGCGTTATCCGACTTTGCTAAGTCTACCTTGAAAAAAAGCATTGCGTCAAGTGAAGTATCTTCAATAACCAGGATAAAATGAAAGAAAAGAACCATGATGCAAAATTTTTTCCCCAAACAATGACAACAGATACTAAAATACTTTTAAGAATTTTAAATAAAATGAGAAAGATTTATTTAAAAGGCGTAACCATGGAAACACAAAATAAAATAAGTTTAAGAATTGAAAATGAGAAAAGATGGAAATAAACAATGGATTCAAAAAGCGTTTCCGTGGAAACGCAAAATAAAATGGTTAAAAACTTAAATAGAGAACAGATTTTTGAACTTCATTTAATACGCTTGTAACTTTTTTTCTAATGGAGAAAGAGGTTTAAACTTACAACCTGAGGTCGAGTTAGATCTGGAGTAAAACAAGCAGCTCTTTCCAATGCTGTCAAACTGTGGGACAATTCCTTTACATTTTATTGATGGCTTTAATGAAGAAAGTTGTGCCGAAATTTCAGCTAAGCCTAAAAAAATTCGAGCTAAAAACGTAAAAAACTCCCGCCGCAATTAAGTTAGAGCATAGGAAAAAATAGCATAGAACGCGGAAAATTCTTCCCTTTCCAACGATATATAATATTACTATTTGCGAGTAATTTTTCACCCCCATGTTCGGGAATTTATGTGAAAATTGGGCCTATATTGGATTAAAAAAAGGAACTATTTATCGAATTGTTTTCGAACTAGTCTGCAAATCTTCTCAGGACTTAAAGGAACAAACTGTGAAAATTTCAGCTAAATCGGCCGGGCAGTTCTCGAGATTTGCACAAACACACAGACGCTTTTTGGATACTTCATTTTATACTATGTAGAGAATAGTTTTAAAAGTAAATAATAATAAATGTCAGCTTTTATTCGTTACTATTGGTACCCGCACGGCTTTGCTCGTAGTAGAAAATAAAAAGGTCATTTGGTTCGTCTGTATATTTACAAATAATGGATGATGAATTTATCTCTAATTTGCTATGTTAAATGGCTTGCCCATGTTATGGTTCCACGTCATGATAATTCTGTAATTTACTATTCCTCGTTATGGTAATTTACCCGTTAAAATTTTCTTAAAATTGAAATAGAAAAAGAACAAAATCAATTTTTCAAAAAATCGCTTCGATGTGCACACCCCCATGATAGAAACTAATTTTGTGCCAAATTTCAGGAAAATCGGCCTAACGGTCTAGGCGCTATGCGCGTCACAGAGATACAGACAGACAGACAGAGAAAGATCCAGGTAGATTTTCAGTTTTATTATTAACTAGTGGTACCCGCACGGCTTTGCCCGTAATAGAAAAATTAAAAGGTCTTTTCGTTCGCCTGTATATTTACAAATAGTGTATGGTGAATTTTCTTGCCAATTGGCTTGTACCTATGTTACAGTTCCACGTTATGATAATTTCGTATCTCGCCAATTGGCTTGTGCCCATGTTACGGTTCTACGTTATCATAATTTCGTAATTTACTCGTCCATCTTATGATAATTTTGTTCTTCAAATTGGAATAGAAAAAGAATCATATCGAATTTTCTAAAAATAGCTTCAAGGTGCACACTCCCATGCTACAAACTAACTTTATGCCAAATTTCAAGAAAATCGGCAGAACGGTCTAGGCGCTATGCGCGTCACAGAGATCCTGACAGACAAAGATAGATCCAGACAGACAGACAGAGAGAGATCCGGACAGAGAGACTTTCAGCTTTATTATTAGTAAAGATAAAGATAGTGTCTCATTTCATTATTCAGTTTGAAAGTAATTTCTAATCAGGGTAAACTAACTAAATTAAAATCTTCAAAATTATTTTCAACGTTAAATGTATATCAACATTTAGTAAACATTATTATGAATTATATTTAAGTAGAGCTGAACATATTTTACTGTATTTTATTTAAAACAAAGCACTACCTTGCTTCAAAACAAAGTCTCAGTTTGAATAAGCGAAAAATCGAACAATCACACAATCCGGATTTGTTATCTAAAGTTCGACTATCTATTATACTTTGTCTTAAAGGAAATGTTCTTCGTTATATATTTCAATTAACAAAAGAGATGGTTAAAACTGAAATGTAATTTAATTACAATACAAAGACATTTCATACACGAGTAATCAAATACATTGTACACGAGCCTCCATTCAATCTAACTTGGATAAACCTTTATATTTTGCTTACAATACACGAAGAAGCAGCAATCCTAACTAAGATGAAAAACTGCTAGCCTGAAGGAATACTTCAATCTCATTTAAACCCTTTCTCCTGTGCAAACTATTCCTATTGATAAAAAGCACTCCTAGTCAACAACTAAAGGCTACGCTATTTTCATGTGTTTGTGATAAAACGTTGTTGATAAACTCCATACATTAAAACTAGGTTTAAATATTTCAAACCATGTTCAAATTATTCTGTGAAGGTATTTAAAATAAATTAGGTTCAAAATTTTGGGTATATAGCTGCACCGCAATTTCTAAACACGTATGCAAATGAAACAACATTTCTTCTTCGAAGCTAAAAAGCAGCAAAGTTTTAGCATTTGCATCCAAATTCCAAAATAAAAATAATAAGATTAAAAAATCTTCTTTGCACATTTACTGATAAACGGAAACGGGAAAATACGAAATAAGTACGTTATAACTTACAATCGACAAAAATTGTATTACATAAATAATAGAGATCAAAATAAAGTAATTGAGAAGATTCTGCTTAAGAGAAGGGTCTGCTGAAAGGTCAGCTTAAACACTGACACTTTAAGGATCATAGAGAACAATCTTCAGAATTTTTATTTTATTTCAAGTATGCTCTTTTATCAAATGTGATGAAAAAAGAAAACTTAAACCTGCATTTTCATAAGTACGACTATTTTTTGTTCTACTTTATCTTTCTAAAAGTTGCCAAATGTGTGCCGATAGTTCAATGTAGTTACTCATGAGTTTCCTCTCTTAACATCTCGACTGCCTGTTCATATTTTCTGTTTTGTTACGTTTTTGTTTTATTTCATGTATCTGTCGATAGTAGTGTATAGCTTCTAATTATTTACTTTTCTGTTTGATTTTGAATAGTTGGCGTGAGAACCTGCTTAATTTCTCATTTGTTACATTTCTTACTGATTTAAAATGCTTGTCAGCTGTCCTGCATTGTTTCTCGTTTGTTACCTTACAGATTGATCTCTCCCCCCCCCCCCCCCCGTGTATTCTCTTGATAGGCCTGCTTAGTGTATCATTGCTTACCTTTCTGATTGATCTCGAATGTTCTCTTGATCGTTCTGTTTAGTTGCTCATTACTTACTTTTTGCATTGATCTTAAATGTTTTTCCTTCTTATAACAGAGTTTATCGTCTCGAGTTTAAGAAAACATTAATTAATAAAGTGTTTCTTTTTTTGTCAAGAACGTTCACATTTACGTTACTGTTAATGTTGACATATTTGTTTAGAAAATGATATTATGAATACGGACCGAGAACAAACACATTTACACTGAAGAGCCAAAACATTATGACCACCTTTAACTTTTTCAAAGAACGCGTCTGGATGACGTGGTGACCACGTGAAGAAATGGCATTGATATATAACTGGTGCTAGAGAAGGTCAGGCTTCATTCCAGCACTTTCTTTTGCAAATTATGGGAAAAGGTAACGATCTTGACGAATTTGATAGGGGGCAGATTGTGATGGCCGGAAGACTCGAACTGAGTTTCTCAGAAACTGCAAAACTGGTAGGTTGTTCACGATCTGTCGTTGTTAGTACTTATGCAAAGTGGAAAAATGACGGTGAAACCAACAGTAGGTGTAAAGGTGTTGGACGGCCACGCGTCATCAAAGATGAGAGATGTCGGAGAATAAGCCGCTTGGTAAAGCAAAATCAGAGGCAGACAGTTGATCAACTGACAGCTTAATGCAGTGCAGTTGCGAGTGGAAGTGTTTCCAAACACACAGTTCAGCGGACACTCTTGGCTATGGGACTGCCGTGCGGACGTCCCACTCGTGTGCCTCTATTGACCAATCGCCATCGCCAACTACGCCCATTATTGGGTCCAAGAATATAGAGACTGGTCCTTGGATGTCTGGTCCGATGAATCGCGATTTCTCGTTCATCACGTAGATGGTCATGTTAGGGTTCACCGTCTTACAGGCGAACAGTTGCTCCCGTCTTGTACTGTTTGTCGTAAACAGACTAGTTATGGCGGTATTATGGTTTGGGGGACTTTTTCCTGGCTGGCTCTGGGACCCTTAGTTATGGTAGAACATACCATGAAGGCTATGGACCATCTGAACATCGTGGCAGATCAGGTGCACCCGTACATGGCGTCGGTCTTCACTACATCTTCCAGCAGGACAACGCCCCATGTCAAAAGGCTAGAATGTGCGGGAGTGGTTCCGGCAGCATGATGAAGAATTCCAATTACTAACCTGGCCACCGAATTCACTGGTTTTAAATCCTTTAGAGCACATTTGAGATTTCATGGAAAGGCAGCTCAGACCTGTAACACCATCATGTCAAGATATCTCAACTTTGCGTGGCCGCTGCATTAACATTTGGTACAATCTATCTCCCGACGACTACCAAAAGCTTGTGGCATCCGTGACAAGGCGAGTCGCAGCTGTTTTGCAGGCCAAAAGTGGCACAATGCGTTACTGACTGGATGGTCACAATGTTTTGGCTCATCAGTGTAATTATTCTATACTCCTACATCAAATATTTAGCAAAATATTGTTTACTAATCGGGGGGAAACTTAATTTGGTGCATAAGGAATAACATAAAGTACTAAAAAAAGGAGAGTTTGAAATGCAAAAAGTACTCAAATCAAAAACAACATTTTCATTTCGTGACATGTGCTTCTCAGACAGAAATAGAACTTTGCTTAAATTCCGACGTAAGGAATAGAAAGAGTAAGATTGATGAATTAAGTCTATTTCCAAGAACCTTACAGAAAATTTTTAAACATTTCCTTCACGAGGTCTTATCTTAAAAGTAGTCTATTTTATTAAGCCCTTGTTTCGCTGACAAGAGTGACTTAAATGTAAAACTTAAATTTAAAAGACAAATAGAATGCACTACATCTTCTTTTCTAGTAAACTTCTATGATTAAAACCCTGAACGTACATGATTACATTTTTATTGAGTCATGCATATAAGTTAGTGAAATATTTGCTATGTTTTACATGGAAATTTGTTTTTTTTTTTTCAAAAGATAACTAAAAATATTGTATTTCATGTCTATTGTGTTCACCAATGAAAATTTTCTTTATGTAGCTTTACAATGTGGGAAAAGCAGTTGTAAAGTTTTAGTTTTAAAAAGATTCTGTTTCGTATTAGTTTTTAAAAAGTGCATTTGCTTCGACAGTGACAAATATAAAAAAATTGGATTAATATGATAAAGTTTAGCTTCGGATAAAACTTTTTTCTAAATTTAAATGATAGTTAATGAAAGAACAATAATTTGTGCTTAAAGAATAGTTTTATTATTTCCTTCTGTTTCAGCAGAACACATAATTAGTTCGATATAAACAAAAATGCTAATCTTCTAAAACGAAAATTACACCTATTAAAATTATTTGTAAGATTAAAATCAAATTTTAATGCTTTTTTACTTAATGTAATGCAGTTCCAGGCAATTAAAATGTTATTTTAGGTTGATCCACTACTGGCTAGAGGGAATCTTCTATACATATAATAAAATAAGATGTTTGTGTGTGTGTGTGTGTGTGTGTTTGTGGCGCGCATCCCAGGAAAACGGTAAGGCCTAGAAAGATGAAATTTGGTATACAGGTGCAGTTTTTGCTGAAAAAGTGCACCTCGGGCTTCGATTTTTGATATTTTTATTAGAAAAAAAGTTATTTAATGTTTTATGCGTTTTTTTGCACTTTTTAGTACTTTTTACCTCACAGACCTCGAACCAATCGCACCACACAAATATTTTTTGTACTATAATGTAGGAAATTTAGTTTTAAATATGATGATTGAAAAAATTTTGAAGATAGAGCAATTTTTGTATTTTTTATAGATTTTTGAAAAAACCTTTATTTTACATTTTTTTCTGGGTTTAGTTTTTTTCGAAACCCATCCTGCGACAAGTATTGAACCCTCAATTCTAAAATTTTAGTTGGTAATAGTAAAAACCTTCCGCCCCCTTCAGAAGAAAAAAGTTTTGAAAAATACGCAATAGTTTTTTTTTTACAATTTTTTTAATGGCAGAACACAACGCGCGCTGTTCGCTTGCCGGCTGAGTTCCGAGTTTACCTCATCACGTGATCCAACTGAAATCGTTTGCCTTCTCTTCACTTTTTTTTTTTTTTTGCAAGCGCTACTTTTTGAACACTACGGGGAAAATAAATAGAGCTTTTATTTTTGAGGGCTATTTTGATTAAATAAATAAAGTCCGCGATTTTTTGCATGATCTTCGTTTCTGTTACGAATTGGCGGTTAGGTTAGGTAGATACAGAGATAGATAGAGGTTGAGTGGACAAAAAATGTTTTTGTTTTCGAATTAATACTTATATAAATAAAAAAAATTGTACTGTCAGGAGGTAGATATGTGCAGATCGTATAGATTGATAGATAGACAAATATAGAGTTCGATATAGCAGATGGACAGCAAGAAAGAGGCATGTCCGTCATTTAAGGAATTTCAACGGGGTCTCAGTGCTCCCCTCCCCACACACACCATGACTTTGAAAAAACAATGCTTTCACATAAAAGTGGAAGTGCTTTTTAATTTTTTTTGACAAAATTTGCATGAAGAGTACGTCGTTTGTGTCTCCTCCTCCTTTAAAAATATTCCAAACGACGGAACTGGAGATAGATCTAGAAAATATTTCATTCAAAATACTAATGATATACATAGATATAGATTGATTGATACCGCCACGAAATTTGTTTAAGCAGCCGCCGAAGGCGGCAACATCGGCGTAAAAAGGCGAATGATAATATTGAGAAAAAAGAGAAAACCATTGATTGATACCGTTGCTAAATTGTCTAAGCAGCCGCCGAAGGCGGCAACTCTGGCGCAAAAAGGCGAATGGCGTAAAAAGACGGACCAGCTGGTCGCCGCAGGCGGCTAGTAAATGTTATAAAATTTGAACTTTTCTTTTCAAACGTTTTATAAGGATTACATGTATGGCTGTTTATGTAAGTGTATATCATTTAAAATACTATTGTAGTTGCATTTATATTAAAAATATAAAAAGCATCAATAAAAATCTCGCGTCTTTAATTACCCCTCAATGCTGTGAATGCAAGGGAGATAAAATATATGAGTTAAATAAGCCCCAACACACAGGATTTACGTTTCAAAAAATAACCTCAGTTATTGAGCTGAAATAAAAAAATAAGGACTAAAATAATAATTTTGCAAATATGCTACTTTTTTTAAATTTACGTTTGTTTGTGTTTACGTTTGTTTTATTTATTTCTTGAAACGTCAAGTCTTTTAAGCTATGCGTCTTATTGAACTGCTTCTTATAGGACGTTGTGGGCTGTCGGGACTGAACTGCAAAAAAAAAAAAAAATATTGTAATACAGAGTATTTCAAAATGAATAGCGGGGTTTTAACATGTTATAATATTTATTACACCAAACTTACAGCCACAAGTGATATATCAAATGAAAGAGAAACTCAAACAGTTTTTTTGTTTGTTGGCATCAGTGCGCATGCTAACTGGTATTTCTTATCTGTAACTGGTACTTCTTATCTGGATACTTTACAGCTATGGCTCTTCCCTCAACTGACACAAGATGAACCAGAAAACTTCATCTTTCAGCAAGATGGTGCGCCGCCTCACTGGCATAATGAGGTACGCGATTGGCTTAACCTCACTGTACCCGACCGCTGGATTGGCCGTAAGGGGCCTAATGACAGGGCTTGTTTCCCATGGCCTCCACGGTCACCCGACCTAACGCCGTGTGATTTCTATCTTTGGGGGTTTATTAAGGACCGTGTGTATGTGCCTCCACTGCCAGCCGACCTTCCCGAATTAAGGAACAGGATTGAAACAGCTGTTGCAGCAATTACTGATGAGACACTCATCAAAGTTTGGGAAGAACTCGCATATCGTCTTGACGTGTGCCGAGTGACGAATGGTGCTCACATTGAACACTTGTAGGCTACTATGTAAAAAAACTGTTTGAGTTTCTCTTTCAGTTGATATATCACTTGTGGCTGTAAGTTTGGTGTAAAAAATATTATAGCATGTTAAAACCCCGCTATTCATTTTGAAACACCCTGTATAATAATTATAACAATATTTAAAAAAAGCGTTTCATTGGTCAAGGAATTCATTTCTTAAAACTCGTCTTTTTTTTTCTTTTTTTTCTTTTTCTTTTTAACATATTAAGCAAGTTTTTAGTGTATGGGTTTTGGGGGGAGGGATTGAAAAAAAATAACTTGTCGTTCTGGAGATAAATGAGCTTTAGTTAAACTTTAACACTTCTTTGTATATATTAGTTACCATAAGCCTTTTTTTCTATGATGCAAATAAATGAACATTAATAACTTAAATTTATAATGTATACGATTTTTAACACCTCTTCTGTATTCTTTTATAGTATTTCAGATAATATTGTTGTTTTCTTATACAATATGTTTGTCTAAATGAAGTATGTTGTATGATTCTGATATATTAAATAGGTTTGATAAATTTGACTGTATTAACTAAACTTAATTCGATTTGTTACTTCAATATACTTTTGACATTATTAGCTTATTTTATGTTATAACCTTAAGTGGTTATGTTGTTCAATAACCCTAAGTACTTATGTTTTTCCAATAACCCTTAGTAATTATGTTATTGATCATCCCTTCGTAATTGTGTTATTTAATAACCCTTAGTAAAGCGTAGCTTCTGTTGGCCAGTCTCGAGGCTGCTTTTTTTTTTTGTCTTTACTTAAATTATTGCACATAGTTTTTTTTCCGAATTTTCACGCCATGTGTCTCCATATTCACAGCTAAAAGACTTTACCTAAAAGTAATACACAATAAATGGCCATTCAGCACAGCATATTTATCAACAGAATGTATGACGTTGCAACTTCAGAACTCTCAATCATTCTCTGAAATTGTACCATTATAGCTCAAAGTATGTAATCGCTCGCTGATAAATGATTTCTCGGGATACATTCCTAAGCTTTGTGTAGATTAAGATGTGGAGTCAAAGAGTCGAATATAAGGATTTGCCTCAAAATATCTGTAGCAAAAGTAAACAAAAGCTTAACGCCGACAGCTTAGTATTTATTTAAAAGACAGCGAAGACGAAACTAGGTTAATATTTATTTTCTGAAACAAAAATGGGTTACTAGTGTATTGTGCTCATACTGTGAAATCAATTAAACTATGTTCATTCGCAACGTTTAAAAATAATTAGTTGACGGGTCGACAGATTAGAGAGGGCTTAAACTTGTTCTTCGTGAAAGAAAATTTTAAATTTGTTGCAATTCTCGTATTTTCTTACTTTTTTTTTTTAATTACATGAGTTCTTTGCATCATTATTATGTTATTTTAATTCGTTCTGATTCTATTAATATATAAGTAAACGTAAGGATTAAATATTGAAAATACAATGAAACACTGTTGATATCACATTACGATTATGTTTTGCAGTATGTGCCCTACATTTTGGGACGTTTAGTGTATGCGTGTGTGTGAGAAATTAGGTGTGTCTTTTATCATACCATTGCTGATTTCCAAGGAACGATAAAGGATACGGATACGGATCATGATTTTTCTTCGGTGGAGAGCGTGAGCTCTTTTGCCGGGTGTGAGGGTATAGGGTCATGGCATGGAACAGATCATTGAAGGTATGAGGGGGAGGAATATGTAAAAAAGGAATCTTTTCAGGGCCACTTGTGTATATACAATATTTACAAGCACATGTGAAATAATAGACAAGTATGAAGAACGAAGGATAAATATAAGTGGATAAATAAGGACTATTTACAATATGTACATCGAAAATCCAATGGAAGATCAGTGCGGGTAAGGCCTGTCCTACCCGCAAGGAGGGTTCGGGAGCCGAACCATCTGCCGGAATGGCAGAGAAGAGATTTAGCCGTCTGAAACGGCAGGGGGAATGCGCCTGGGGCGCTTTTTCCCCTTGAGTTGGTAAGTAATGAACATTGTGTCCGAAGGGAAACCTGTATTTCCCTCATTATATGTGTAATGTATTTGGTCATGTATCAGTGGGTTGGGGTGGTAGGTGAGTCGAGTGAAGAAATTTGTTGCGATGTCAATAATGAAATCTGTTAGATACACAATGTGGGAATCATTATGGATCGTATCATTGGAGACAAACCAAGGTGCATTAAAGACTTTTCTCAGTATTTTGTTTTGGATGACTTGGAGCCCCATCATGTTGGTTTTAGCAGCATGCCCCCATACCGGGATGCTGTAAACCATTGCTGGGCGGATGATGGTAGTATATATGGCGAGTTTGTTCTTGGTGCTTAATGAGTTGGTCTTGCTTAATAGACCGTACATGTAGCCGATTTTTGTTTTAGCTTTTTTAATGGTATCACGAATGTGATATTTGAAAGTGAGTTTTCTGTCTAGGCTCACGCCCAAGTACTTTACATATTTAGAGTACTTGATGTTTTCGTTGTTGACAGAGAGGGGTTTGGGAGCATTATTGAGGTCATTTTTGGAGAAATAAATGGCCTGTGTTTTACTAGGATTGATAGCAATTCTCCATTTGTTGAGATAAGTCGTGACAATATTTACGTATTTTTGTAATCTTAACTGGGCAAAGTTCCTATTCCAGTCACTAGCCATGAGACTGGTGTCATCTGCAAATAAGCAAGTTAAGTGTGGATCAATATTGGGGAAATCACTAATATAAATGTTATACAATGTTGGGCCAATCGCAGAGCCCTGGGGCACTCCGGCCAAGATGTTGTGTTTGCTGGAGAGATAATCACCAATGCGCACTTGAAACGTGCGTTTGTGGAGATAGTGGTGAATAATTTGGATTATGTAACTGGGGAAATTTAGTTTAATGAGTTTGTAGATAAGACCTTCGTGCCATACGCGATCGAAGGCCTTACTGATATCAAAGAAAATGCCGATGGTGATTTTTCCTTCTTGCATATTTTTTGTGATGTAGTTAACCATCCTAAGTAATTGGTGGGTAGTGGCATGAGCTTCCTTAAACCCAAATTGAAATTTAGGAATCAGTTGGTGCTGAGTAATGTGGTTTTTTATCTGGTTTAGGATGATCCGCTCAGTGAGCTTAGAAAGGGAGCTGAGGAGGCTGATAGGCCTGTAGTTGATGGGCTGTGAGAGGTCAGCATTTGGTTTGGGGATAGGGATTACGATCGCATTTTTCCAGAGAGTGGGAAAGTAGCCGTAAGCCATAATCTTATTAATAATTTTAGTGATTATAAAGATGGAGCTGAGTGGGAGATGTTTTAAATGAATGTTCTTGATGTTGTCCTCTCCACCCGCTTTTCTTTCTTTTAATTTTTTGATCTCAATCATTGTCTCAAGTGAGGAGACAGCAGGAGGGGGGGTGGAGGGTGAGGGGTGAGTGAAGAAGTCACTGACCTCCTTGTTAACAATAGAGATAGTTTGGTCATCATAGGCGTCAGCATTTAGCTGGAAGTTATCTTCGAGAGCTCCAGCAAGTACACTGGTCTTATCATTGACTGAGTAGACCAGGTCCCCTTGTTTGTTGCGGAGAGAGGGAATAGGCTGAGTCTTTTTGGAAAATTTGCGAACCAGTGTGTAGAAAGCTTTAGAATTGTTTTCAAGAGACTCTAGGTAATTGTTGAATGTCTTGGTCTTGTGGTCCGAAATGAGTTTTTTGATGTTATTAGTCATACTATTTAGTGTATTTTTCAAGTTAGGGTCTCTGGTGAGGTGCCAAAGTTTTTTGATTTTGTTCTTTTCCTTGATTTGGTTGGTAATTGTTTTGGGAAGACGGACATAATCGTCAGGAAGAATTCTGGTGCATTTTGCCCTCTGAAGAGCAAAATTTATGTCGTCGGTTATTTTAGTGATGCAGGTATCAATGTCCTTGGGATTATTGATAACAGGATTGTCCTTTGATCTGTCATGTAGCACTTGGGTGAAATAATTCCAGTTAATGATAATATTGGTGTTGAATTTTTTGGGAAGTGCAGTCTTGAGACCAATGTCTAGTACGATAGGGCAGTGATCCGAGCTTAAAGCAGTGATAGCTTCGATTCGACAGTTGTTGGTTAGGTTATTCAGGAGAGCCAAGTCAAGGGTGGTATTTGCGAACTTGGTGTAGTGGGTTGGGGAGTCAGGGGCAACTAGTGCAATATCATTATCAATGATGTAGTTGGTGAGAATTTTGCCATTTTTGTTAGGGAGACCATTGCTCCAAATTTCATGCTTACAGTTAAAGTCACCAATAACAAGGGACTGTCTATTTATGGAGAATAAAGAATTGAGATCATTGATTATTAACTTGGAGCTCGGAGGCAGGTAGATTGAAGATATAGTATACGGAGAACCATTAATTACACAGACAATGGTAGTGTTTTCAATATTATGAGTTTGAACGGGGCGTTCGAAATGGGGAATGCAATATTTGACAAGTATGGCCGTGCCACCGCCTCTGGTGTGCGTTCGGTCATTGCGATAGATTTTATAGTTTGAGAAAAACAGTTTATGGGAGCCAGATAGAACGATAAAGTTGTCATTCCGTCTCGTTAAACGATTCGTTATTTTTCCGTCTCGTTATTTTTAGTATTACAGGATGGTTTTTTTTTCCAAATGAAGTATTATCTGGTCATCTGCCAAATGGAATTTATGATCCTACACATTTTTTTTTAATTACGAGGCAGTCATAATTTTTACAATAAATTACTTACGTACACTTTTAGTAATTACACTGTTGATTTTAGAAGCCTAGCGTTCGACGTACATGCCATTGCACATTCAAAGTACAGGGTTGTCCAAATTAAAGTTCCCAACTCAGAAGCCTGTGCAGGATGTTCTATGGGTCATAATGTGATGAAATTTTGGAAACAGACAATTCAGATCATGCGCTCGTGATTTATTTAAAAAAAAAAAAATAGTACCTGAAGTTGCCGATAGGTGGCGTTGCAGATCAACAAGACATTCTATAGATGTTCTATATGTCTGCCATGGTTCCACACAACTTTTTCCATCCGTAAAGCAGTGTGTTCCACAGCGGAACGCAATAAGTGCACATTAATACCACGCACATTCTGAATAATTGAGTCTTTCAGATCTGCCAAGGTTGTTGGATTTTTTTGGTAGACTTGATCTTTTAAAAATCCCCATAACCAAAAGTCGCATGGGGTGAGATCAGGCGAGCGAGGAGGCCAAGCTGTTGGGATACAGCGGCTGATCACACATGTATCAGTGAAAGTTGCCCGTAACACCTGTTGAACGCCCAGAAGAATATGGGGAGGTGCACCATCCTGCATAAATATCGTGTTCTGGAGGTGGCCACGTTGTTGCAGTTCAGGAATCACAAACGTTGTCAACATGTCCTGATATCGTCTTCCTGTGACAGTGCAGGTTTCGAATCCTCTTGGAGTCACCTCTTCAAAAAAATAAGGCCCAATGATGAATGTTGCAGTGAAACCGCACCATACCGTAACCTTTGCAGGGTGCAAGGGCAGTTGATGAATTGCTCGCGGGTTTTCACTTGCCCAAATGCAGCAGTTGTGCGCATTCACTTGACCATTCAGGTGAAAATGGGCCTCATCCGTCCAAAGGATATTCCACGGCCAAGCAGCATCGACTTCCATTCTGGCAAGGAACTGCAGCGCAAATGTTTCCCGAACCACAGGGTCCCCGTCCGACAGCTGATGAAGACTATGGATTTTGTAAGGAAAATAGCGTAGGATTCGACGCATCGCACGCCAGACGGTCGTATAGGGCATATCCACAGCACGAGAAACACGTGGCACACTGACAACACCATGTGGCGATTGTCTAGTGGTATCCACGACCACCAAAGCAACGTCTTCTACGCGTGCAGAATTCACAGCATGGCGTCCTCTACCTGGCAAAATTCCGAGTTGTCGAGATCTTTCGAACCTCCTCATTATCTCTCTTAAAGCGCGTGGTGACATCGGTCCTCGGCGCATGTTCTTCAGCCGACGGAATGCTCTTAAAGCAGCACATGAGTTCTCGTCATTCTGGTAAAAAAGTTTGACCAATAGAGCTTTGTCTTTCAAAGTCACCATTGTGTACCAGCGAGGTTGAAAATAACTGCCTGTGCAGCGCCTGTCTTCCACCTTCCACTTTTGTAGGGCTCATCTTTTGCATACGTTGCGCAGAAGCTTTATTTCTGCAAATCACGTTGTTGAAATATGCAAATTTCCCAATTACTTGTGTTACAGCGCCATCTATCGGCAACTTTTAGTACTTTTTTTTAATAAATCACGAGCGCATGATCTGAAGTGTCTGTTTCCCAAATTTCATCACATTATGACCCATAGAACATCCTGCACAGGCCTCTGAGTTGGGGAACTTTAATTTGGACAACTCTGTACATTTTCCGAAGTTAAGACATATGTGCACAGTGCACACGATAGCAGTATATTGCAAAAGTTCAAAACTATTAAAAAACTTGCGTATCACTGTAATGTTTTGTAAATTAATGACATAAAGTTAATATTTGTTGGTTTTTAATGCAATTTCAAAACTTTAATAATTAGCATTTTTTTTCGTTTTCCTTACTTTCATGAATCGGATTAACTCTCAAACATTCACTAAAGCAGATTTACATGTACTTTACCTTTATGTCTTAATTTTATTTCGGATTATTTAGAGTGTACTGTGTATTTTTTTTTATTGTTTCGGAAGATGAAGTACAGACATATTAATAAAAGATGAGAACGACATGGGTTAATAAACTAAGATAAACTTCTGCGTTAAATGAAAAAAAAAAAAAAACTAGTGTCCTTGTTTCAAGCATTCTTGACGATTTGAACCATTTCAGGTCTGTGTGTGTATTTCATATTCGCAATCTATTTTAGAATACTTAAATGTGTGTGAAAAGGACTAATTTGTTTTCATTATATTTAAATATTGAATAAATAGAAGTTATTGAGGAAAATATTTCATCGTAAAATATTTTTTCGTCGATTTGAATATGTATTTAACGAAATAAAGAAAGATATGAAAGAAAAAAAAATATTTTCATGTATTTTACCTTTTTCGAGAGAATTGATTTTTATAAAATTAGAAAGTGTTAATGTGTTTCTGTATAACATGATAAATACTTAATATTTTAAGTAGTAGAAACTGACCAACATCCCAAAAGCTTCTGTCTACGAATGGGTCTGTAATAACAATGTGTCCCGTATTCTGTAACACAATAGTTTCTTATAGATTCTTACTACACCAGTTTTTCTTGTACTCCTTCAACATAATTATTTTTTTGTTTTCAAAATTATCTTTAACTATAAAATCGCCTGTCAAGGTATGACGGGTAGAAATTGCTTCTACATTTGAACAGAGCAATTGCCTATTAGCTGATATTTTGATAGTTGAAATTTTAACCCAAACTCCAATGGATTAAGCCTAAACGTCACTAGATAGCGTTCATTGTTGACTATTTTGTCGTTTCTTCATTCCCCTGAAATGACGCAGTCTTACCAGCAAAACAGTTAAGTTACCGGATCCAGTTCAGCAACTTTAAAGTCTTTCCCTGCATTTTAAATATCACCAAAACATATTACCAAATTATCATGCCGTGGCGGAGTTTCATTGTTGATGACGTCAGGAGTGTTACTGGATCATTGGCTATTATATATAGGAGGATTCCGAGTTACCACAGATTTCAAGACGCTTTAATTTTCGTGATTTTTGCGAGTTCGTCCCGAATTCAATAAATTAAGCCTCGAGAAATATATGTTACTTACATATTTATTTGTTCATTTGAATTTGAATAATTAGAATTTTTATCAGGGAAAAACTAGATACTGACGAAATTGAATGTCGCGAAAATAAACCACTATTTACGCCGCATTAATAGCATCAATTGCAGAAATTTTGCGAAGGGATGATTTCATAAGGAGGTAAATATTTAGTTATTCACTAATTGCAGTGCAAATAAGCTCCTTCAAACATTGATTACTACTTATCAGATTCATCATTTGGGAATATCTGCTATGATATTGCTTAATTTCAAAACGTAAATTTGTCTTCATCTTTTGTTGGACAACTTATGAATTTGACTTATGGTGGAGAGGTAATCCATCAGAATTTAACTTTAATGATGTTATTGATATATTCTAGTCAAAATACTTAAAATGTAACCAATGCTACTTATTTAATATGGATCAACTTAATAGTTGTATGTTCTTAAATAGATTTAGCAAAGTGCCATTATAGCGAAAATAAAAACAAATAATGAAATGAAAATTAGGACCCGTGATAATTGATATGAAATCTACCAGGGGCTGGTAAAGGGCAGTAACTGCAAATATTTATTTATTTTTGCGCATTTTTGTCATCTTTTGCACGTTAGCTCTATTGTATAAGCTTGCTTGTTTGGTTTCCACTGAAAAAAAAAACTACTAAAATTAGGCGAAACGTCAAAGTCTAACATTCTCCTATTATTAGAAATGAATACACAATGCGTTTCTTCAAACATCTCTAAAAACTCATTTATGCAGATACTGCCGTTAACCTGCCCAAGACAGAAATTAGATGTCAATGCAAAGAAAAAGAATCTAAATGCCTTTCTAAAGATATAGGTATAAAATTTAGTTGCGCAATACATAAGACTCAAAAGATTGCAATATATTTATTACTAGTGATACCCGCACTGCTTTGCCCGTAGTAGAAAATCAAAAGGTCATTTGGTTCTCCTGTATACTTACAAATAATGGATGATGATTTTCTCGCCAATTGGCTATGATCATTCGCTCTCCCATTTTACGGTTCCACGTTATGATAATTTCGTAATTTACTCGTTCATGATGTGATAATTTGTTCGGTAAAATACTCTTAAAATGTGAATATAAAAAGAACAAAATCGAATTTTTGAAAAATCACTTCGAGGAGCACACCCCCATGCTACAAACTAACTTTGTGCCAAATTTCATGAAAATTGGCCGAATGGTCAAGGCACTATGCCCGTCGCAGAGATCTAGATATCCAGACAGAGAGACTTTCAGCTTTATTATTAGTAAATATTTCATATTGTAACCATACTGGTTTTCAAGTGAGAGATAAAATGCCTGCTTTCTTTTTTTACTCTCAACCTTTGAATTTGATTAAAGTTTATAAAAAGGCACAGCTAGTGCAATGTTATAGCAGTTAAGAAGGTATAATCAAATTAAGGTACGATATGTTTAATATCTTAACTGATGTCATTTATAGACTGCTAATTAGGCTCTTCAATATTTAAACCCCAAAAAACAAAAGAATGATTTAGAAGCGATGATAAAAAAGTTTTAAAAATTATTTTTCTGCATTTTTTTCTGCACTTTTTCAATTTTAAATACCAAGATATGACTTCAAATTAATATCAATGTTGGTTAAAGCTTTTGCACATGGGTGTTTTCCTTAAAACTCTGCTATTCAAGACTTCACCGAAAATATACAAGTTTCATAAACATTAAGTATAAAAGAGCTACTGTTTTTCAGAAAAATCGACATCGTAAAATATTAGCAGTTTGTACAAATTTTACATCAAATACATTTAAATTAGGGGTTTAACTTCGGTCTGGACACATTTTGTTGTACTTTTCTGTATTAGAAACAATATGTTAGTGAAATAATGAAAAAATCTAAGTCGTACAAAGAAGATAATAATAAAACATATTTTTGGATAAATAAATGATTTACCCTCTTGACCCCGTTATCGAAACATGAGGTCATAAAATGTGCCGAAATTTTTAAAAACCGCCAAATTTAGCGAGAGTTTTGGTCGGAAATGGAAAATTTATTTCACTATCCTCGCACATGTGCTATTTCGCTTGCTACGTATTTTAAATATTTCGCATTATTTTAATATTGGTTTCCTAGTCAGAGCATGGATATTTTTTTTTTAAACTAAATGTAAGACTTACTTGAATTTAACCTAAACAAAAAAGAATATATAACCATAATTCGCTCACTTCATTGCTTCTATTTAGCTTCAAATTGTGTATTGATATTAAACAATAATTAACAGTAATTAAAGTCTGAAACTTTACGACAAATACTAAATAATTTGACATAATTAGATAGCAAAGACATTAAAAAAAGGAAACGTATTCACTGATACGGGGAACAATAGCCAAACTTTTTATTTCATAAATGCCGACCACATTTTCTTCTTTGGGAATAACTAATATTCAGAAGAAATACTTCAATCAAAAACATTCGCTTCCATCTTTCTGCTTTTCTCTAATTGTTACCTTTATTGCGGAGAAACTTCGGTTATTTGTAATCGTTTATCATTTCGTGGGTGTTAAGTGAATTTGCACAGAAAAAAGCTTAGTGGTACAAATACGCACTAATGAAAATTGGTATTTCAGGAAGGATTTTAAGTTTTCTTTTCTTATTAGGCACGTTTGCTTTCCTTCAGTCTTGAAGCCAAGTTTTTCTCTGAAGAAGATTTTTAATCGAAAAAGTAACCGTCGTACAATAAAGGTGTGAAATATTAAAATTTGTGAATTATTTCTGGGTTTCAGACAAATTTACTTTAAAAATACACGTAAAACTATTCACACAATCAACCAGTCATAAAAAAATGGTGGTATTGAGGGGATGCAGTTGGATTCAGAGGACTTCGTAACAAACTCTCAGGTCTATTCTTATACAAGTGCTTTAGTGCCACATTGCTTCCTACGGCACTAGTTGTATAATGTATACACTTTAGTATGTGTGTCACTCTTAATAAAGTTTCCGGTTTAAAAATGAATTGATCTAGGGTCAGAAGTGTAAAATAGGTACAAAACAGCAGTTTTCAGTCATAGCTTGTTAGCAAAAAATTTACAGATTCCAATTAGTGAATATAATGCCCAAGATTTACAGATGAATATTCCTTGCGAAATTTTAAGTTAAAAATCTCTGACAAAACAAAATATTTATACTCACAAATAAGTTAAAAAATGTTTTGTCAATAATTAAATATAGGGTAGGGTAAAATAGGTCGTGCTTTAAAAGTTTTATTTTCAAAACTTACTGATCAGTAATTTTGTACTTTTATTCATCAATGGAAAAAAAATATTGTATAAGTAATTCTTAGAAATATTATTGTCCTCTGTGATTTATCTAAGGGTCAAGAATGACTTACTATTTGTGATGCATCAACCTTCAAAAGATCATCTCTCTCTCTCTCTCTCTCCGAAAAAACAAAGATCTTCACTTTTTTTGCAAATTTCACTCTATAAGATTCTGCAGGGGGGAAAGAATTATGACATGGAAAAATAGACTGATTTGCCTTTATTTTTCCCAAAACTTAGCTTATATCTCTTTGTAACTTTTAAAGGTTGGCCACCATCAATGCCATTTTGTGCGTGTGTGTGTTTCTTTACTAACCGTTTAGTTGATTTTCGGTCTCTTAGACTTTTCTGTGTGCAAACTTTCCAAAGATGTCTGACTTTTTGAAATTTCAAGTTTCTTTCTGCATATGATTATTTTTTTTCTTCTAGCACCCTTCACAGCTTTTTTAAACACATCAGGTTATTGCTGTAGGTGACAGTATGTTTATAATAGCTGATTTCATATGTTTAAAAGGAGAACCAATGCTTGGCTCACCTTGTCCTCCTATGAAAAAACAACTTTTTGTTTTCAATATCGTAGATATCGATTTCACTGTTTCAACTGCATTATTGGAAATCAGCTCTGTAGACTAGTTTTCTAGTCTACAGAGCTCTTTCCAATAATGCAGTTGAAACAGTGCATTTCATTTGCTCTTTAGAGAAAACTAACTTTTCTAGACTCGCCAACAATATTATCTGAAGAAAGTTTTACGAACAAAATGCTGCGTTCTGAATTTCGGCATTTAATTTACACTATTTTGGCACTGTAAGCTTACATATAATTTGTTTTTAATTAGTGCATACATACATATCAAGCAAAAAGTGATTCAAAAAGCATAAAATATCATTAGCAATCTAATGTACGTTAAGCCTAACTTAATGCAAAACATAACCTATTTTACCCCACACGTTTTTTTTAACCCTAAAAAAGTATTTTTGGCTTTCATTATTTCAAAATTTTAACTGTTTAACTTTTTTAAACCAAAAGTTTTTATGATGAACATATTAAAGCGTTCATTAATAAACATTTAAGCTCTAATATATGTCATTTTAAAGTAGAAATTGCAGATAATTATGCATAAAAAATGATGTTACATGTGAATAACACAAAAAACTAGCAACAGGGAAGGTACTTTTCGTTTTTTAAACATCTTTTTAAAAAACTGATCTATTTTTATCCATGACTTGCTTTACCCTGCCTGACCCTACTCATTTTTTCAAGAGAGCCATTTGGTTACAGTGTCTCAGCGCGTATAAAATGTATTGAGAACTTGGGGAATCTTTGGATTTTTAATATTTTATTTTTTATCTGATAATCTTCCTAATAATTTAAGTGAACTGGCAGAAGTCCCATAATGCTGTGGAGTTCTTGCAATGTCTGGGTCAATATTTAAATTATTCGGACGATGCATTGATTTGGAAACAATCTTTAACACAATATTATTTTAAGCAGTTTGAGATGTATATTTGAAGCGTAAATCCCATTCTTTACACAGTTGCGTTTATAGTACTTATGAATCCTCCACAGAAATCTAAAATTGCTTATGAGATAAGAAAAACGTTGACGTAGTTTCTCAACTTAAAATGTAAACACATTTATCTCACGAATACAGCTGATAAGACAATCATTCCTAAAATGCTGACAAATAATTGAACACGGAAGAGGATTTTACATACGTGTTCAAAAGAAAGTTTTGCGAAATGCATGAGTCTAAGCTTGTTATCAGACAGAGCACGTGAAAATTTCGTATTTGTTTGTAATCCAACTAAAGCAGATTTATTTTTGAATGAATTTAAAAATAACCTTACTTCCCGTAAATACGGATTTATAAACGTGACAAATGATCAGACTAAGTTTTCATCCTTAACAAAAAATCTTTTAACTTGCCATTCGAGAGTGAAATGAGAAAATACATTTTGCATATATTGCATACCCATAAGTTAAATAATGTTTTTCTCCATTCCTGTAAGTACTAAAATTTTAAAACCTTTTTAACCTATCAATTCTTTCCGCTAGTTTAATACAGTTCAAAACGTTTTCTGCTGTAAAAACTAGCCGTTCAAAAGAGAAAACAATTTCTTATGCATCAACAATAAGTCTGAAACATTGATGCCAAAGACTCTTAGTGTAATAGGGATTTGCAGAAGAAAATAGCACATGAGTTAGGCATTACAATGGGCTTGTTATTGAAAAAAAAGGGCTTAAAAGTTTAAAGTAAATGGTGCATTTTAAGAAATAAAACAAATAAGCATCTAAACGACTTCTTTTCCCCCATTTACTTTGACGTTCAGTGTGACATTAAGTACGCTACACGAGGCAACTAAGTTAACTTAAGTTACCCTCTGTCCCAAGTAGGTGACTACATTAATGATGAAAATTTTGTCCCAAACTAGTTGGTATATTAAAATAGCTTTAAACTAAGATTGTATCTAAAGACTGATTGATTTTTTTAAGCATTTTTCAAGTGTTTTAAGGTGTTGTGCTATTAATCAACAATATTTACTAAAAAAGAAAACATGCCCTCCTTCACTTTTTAAATCGTACCAATTTAGTTCAAAAATCCTCTGAAAACAAGATCTCCATTTTGTATGCTCATTTTCACCCCAGTAATAATAAAAAAACCTCTTCTAGAAGGCGAATCGCGGATTTTTCAGAAAGCGAACTGATCTTTTCTGTGTATTCGTGGTAGAGTCCTTGCAAAAAAAAGGGCGTGACCTCAGATTATTCGAACTTTGGATTTTAAAAGCTTATTACTATTGATTCGAAAGAGGAAGAAGGAATTGCTCGGTGAACGAATGCTGATTGGTAGCATAGCACACTGATATATCTGGTAAATGTTCAAACGAAATCCATGTCATCAAAATATTCGATAATCAGTATTAAAAATCAGTAATGAAGTATTTAATTGTAGCAACTAATTTGAGACGTAGATAGTGCTATACAAAAATGAAATGTTTTCCAAATTCGTTTGTTAAGTGTTCACCACTGAAATCGACTATTTTTTCAAGGCTTTAAAATGTGTTAATTACTGAGCACCAATAGTCGTTTCAGACTTTCAATAATTGAATTTTTAATGATTGGCTATGTACTAAAATACTCGCTTTTCAATTGATCGATCACAGTGTCATTCGGTGTGCAAAAACTAATTTTTCAAGCCAGTAAAATGAGTTTATATTCAAGATTTCTATTGCTACTCCAATTAGTGGAAAAATTCTTTAAATCGACTTTAAACCTACTTGACCGAGTACCAGTAGTCAGATATGACTATTTATGTTCAGTAATTGCTGATTGGACATGTGGCGAAATACTCGGTGTTCAATAGATCGACCAATACGTCAATGTTTATGAAATGACAATTTTTTAAGCCATTAAAATGCGTTTCTGCTCAAAATTCTTACTGCTTTTCCGAATAGTGCAAAAGTTCTTAAAATGCATATCAGATAGACATCCTTGACCGAATATCTATAGTTAGATAAAATTGTTAATACTCGGTAATCGCTGATTAGCCTATGGCAAAAAACTGAGTATTTGACTAATCGACCACATTGTCATTCGGTATGCAATAACTAATTTTTCAAATCTTTAAAAAGAGTTTATGCACGAGATCCATATTCCAATTCTGAACAGCACAAAATTTTTTTAACTGCATATCCGACATCCTTTACGGATATGCAATTAAAGAAATCCTTTACGGTGTATCAGTAATTGCCACACCAACACTTACTCCACAACCAAGTATGTTGCTGCACCTCCTGAGACGCGCAATACACTTTTTTTTCAATAACTACTGCACTTCATAAGGCATTCTTGTTCAAATTCATTGTCATTTTATATGTTATATTTTTTGTAACTATAATTGTATTTAAAAAAAAAAAACTTAACATGGGCTCATCGGGGCGTTCACGGACTTCGTGGGGGTGAAGCTCCACTCTGGGGGTTCCTATTCTGGTTTAGTCACTGCATGACAGGAACAGAGGGCCCTCGGAGAGTGAAGTATCAGTAGTCGGTCAAGACTAGTGTTACTTGATAATGTCTGATTGATTTCAAGCAAAATACTCATTACTCTACTGATCGACAACAGTGTCATTCTGTACAAATCATTTTCTAAATATGTTGTCACAACATTTGTATGTACATGACTTTTTCCGCATAACGATTGATATTTTCCTTTTGCGTCTCAATATCTTATGAGGATAAGGATATAGTAACACGTTTTTTTTCCCCTTTGTGACTAATGATAATTTCAGTGAGATGAATTTCCACTCGGTAATGTAACTGCAATAAAGATGAATTGCGCAATGTCAGATAGTACTTTTTTTAAAATCAGAAATGGGGTTGGTTCCTTTGGTCAAAAGTAGTACTTTTTGTCACTGAAATTGATAGAATAAGCAAAAAAAAAAAAATAATAATAATAATAACATGAACCCAGACTTTCATTTTCCCAACAGTTATTCTTTAATTAATTTTTTAAAATGTCAGATTTTTCAAACAAGGCGTGGTCTTTATGACGTCACAAATGATGCTCTTTGGCGCATTTCCTACCACGTTTCCACGTTATGATAATCAAGAAGCGAATTAAATATTGCGCTTTACGCTTGTTATCAACCATATAGTTGGCAATACACGTGAGTAAAGATGCAAATTAAATATTTTGCTCTGTGAATGGCATATCATCATTTGTGATGTCATCGGACAGAAGCGTAAACAATGAAAGCGCACCGATTTAAGTAATTTTTGAAAAATATTAAACTTAAACAAATTATTTAAAATATGGTCAGATCCTATGTTTTTAAGCATGCTCTTTCAGAAAAAAATGCTTTTAAAATTTTGGAAACGACCCCAATGAATCCTGTAGAAACCGAACGCAAATACACATGATTGCGAGTAAGTTTCCAGAGAAGAAACAAATATTCATATTTAAAACACATAGCATTAGTTACGAAATTGCTTTCTAAATATATCGAAATAAAAAGAAAGCTCAATTACTTTATGCATACGTTTCTGTTTAAGTTGAGTAAGGGAATGTTTCTCTCGCATTTAGATACCCAAACAACTCAAATCCTGAAAACATTCCTGCAGTTATACGAGGAAAATTTTGCATTTTAAGACTCGTCATAGTAAAATGATGGCAATTACAAATCGTAGTTCATTTGTCTTGGAACTTCATTACGGTTTTGCTTTTATGAAAATTTACATAAGTTCTTGCACAAGTATATTTAAGCCTTTAATTTTGTGTAGGAATGTTTGTAATTTATGCTGAACATAGTTTGAGTGTTGGTTCAGTTGAAGTTAAAGAATGTTGTATTAAATTTCATAAGAATTCCAAAATATTGACATGTAGAGACGGGTAATCCAGTTGTTAAAAGCGAACATTTATTGTAAATTGCAACAAAACACATTACCATTAAAAGAAATAAATATAAATTAATCAGTTCCATCTCGGAATAATCTAACATTTACACACAACACATCAATCCAGATACCGCGCGCTAGCCAACTCAGCTGGAGCCTTTTAAATAAACTTTGCCAGATTTGCATGCGCTGTTTCTCTGAGTTTAGGCCGTTGCCACAGACTCCCTCACCAGTCACAAGACCATTGGGAGACGAAAACGTACTTTGCGGCCAAACCTTGTTGTAACTCCAGGAGTCCTTGGATTGGAATCTCCAGCAATTAAAAATGCTGGTTATAAGCGATCGATGTGAACGATCTTTTCCTTGTCGTTCACCGAAATCAAAAAGTTCTTGTCCATTCTCTTTAGGACCTCATAAGGCCCTTCGTATGGCGGCTGCAATGACTTTTTTACAGCATCCAAGCTCACAAAAACATGTGTACAGTTTAGCAGATCTTTAGGGATATAAATCCGTTGTTGACCATGCCGAACAGGAGTAGATGGACTTAGCGAGCTAATCAGTCTTTGAAGACGTGCAACGTAGTCAGGCATATTAGATAAAGTTTTTACTTCATACAACTGTCCAGGTAACCGTAGAGTTGACCCATAAGTCAGCTGTGCCGCGGACGCGCCAAGGTCTTCAAGTAACGTAGATCTGAGTCCCAACAGCACTAATGGAAGTGCTTCAACCCAATCGGATTTGTAACACATCAAAGCTTGCTTCAATGGTCGGTGCAGTCTTTCCACCAGACCGTTACTTTGGGGTCTGTACGGCGATGTCCTTGCTAATTTTATGCCAAGCATCTTTGATAGACTCGTAAAAAGTTCAGATTCAAACTGTCTGCCCCTGTCACATGTTATCCTTTGCGGAGTACCAAATCGAGAAACCCATGATTGTACGAAAGCACGAGCTACCGTTTCTGCTGTTATATCAGTAATTGGCACAACTTCAGGCCACCGCGTAAATCTATCCACTATAGTCAAGCAATACTTAAAATTTTGAACTTGTGTTAGTGGACCTATTATGTCTAAATGAATATGAGAAAATCTCTCATCAGGAACTAAAAATTGAACAAACGGGGATTTAGTATGCAAATGTACTTTAGTCTGCTGACACGGAACACAAGCTCTGCACCAAGCAGTTATATCTTTGTTTATATTTGGCCAGACATATTTGCTATCGATAAGACGTTTTGTAGCACGTATGCCGGGGTGAGACAAACCGTGCATTGTATCAAAAATTTTACGCCTTAGAATTTGCGGAACAAAGAATCTATTATAATTTCCTGATGTATCACAATATAGAGATTTATCGGTACCAGGCATAGGAACTTTAGCTAATTTACCACTGTACTTAATTCGTCCCTCTAAAACGTCCTGAAGTTCTTCATCCTCAGATTGTGATTTTTCCCACATTTCTATATCATCTAGAGATGAAAATGTGATCTCCGATATTCGCGATAGGCTGTCCGCAACCAAATTTCCCTTACCAGGTAAATATCTGATATCCGTAGTAAATTGAGATATGAAATCCAACTGACGGATAGTTCGGGGGGAGGATTTTTCATGTTTCCGCCGAAATGCGAAAGTTAGAGGTTTGTGGTCTACATACAAAATAAATTTCCTTGCCTCTAACATGTATCGAAAATACTGAATTGCACTATATGCTGCCAACAATTCTCTATCATAAGTTGAATATTTACATTGAGTAGCCGATAGTTTCTTTGAAAAAAAACCTAAAGGCTTGGGACCTTCGTGGGATAATTCATGCAATACACCACCCATCGCAAAATCACTGCAATCAGTTGTTAAAGCAAGTTCTGCATTAGTAGAAGGGTGATAAAGCAAAGTCGCTTCCGCTAAAGCACTTTTAATTTTTTCAAAGCTTGTTTCTGAAGCAGTATCCCACGGAATTTCCCTCTTATCTCGTTTTTTTGCTTTAATTAAAAACCTATGAAGTGGCGCTAAAATCACGGCGATATCTGGAATAAAGCGATGATAATAGTTTATCATACCCAAAAAACGTCTAAGTTCAGAAATAGTTTTGGGTTTAGGGAACTCTACCACTGCCTTCACCTTTTTTGGATCTGGCATACACCCCTTACTGTTTATCATATGTCCTAAAAAAATTATAGTTTCTTTCCCAAATTCACATTTTGATTCGTTTATAACGATCCCGTAGTTAAGGAAACGTTTAAAAATTTCTTCTAAATGCTTTTTATGCTGCTGGTGATTTTCACTCGCGATTAAAATGTCATCCAGGTATGGAAAACAGAAATTCAACCCTCTCAAAACCTCATCCAAAAAGCGTTGAAATGTTTGTGCTGCTGAACATAACCCGAAGTTTAGAAACGGAAATTCATATAACCCAAAAGGTGTTATTATAGCCGTTTTCGGAATATCAGGGGGGTTCACAGGAATCTGGTGATACGCCCTTATTAAGTCAACTTTCGAGAATATTTTTTTCCCGTGTAAAATGCTAACACAATCTTGAATGTGAGGAATTGGATATTTGTCCTGAACTGTTATACGATTTAGTGCTCTGTAATCGCCAGTTGGTCTCCAGTCATACTCGCCTTTTGGGACCATATGCGAAGGACTAGCCCAATTACTTTTTGACGGTCTACAAATCCCTTTGTCAAGCATATATTCAAATTCCTGTTTAGCTATTTGAAGTTGCGTTGGGTGTAACCGACGCGCTTTAGCTGAAACAGGGGGTCCCTCAGTCGGAATGAAATGAACTGTATTATGTTTCATTACCTTTTGTGAAAGAACATTAAGTTGTGTAATCTCAATATATTTCTTTAACAATTCTTGATATTCAGAATTCCCATAAATTGTTTTCACATTCGGAACCTCGCAAAATATCGATCGACCGCTCGCACTAAATTTAGTCACGGGATCTAAAATACGCCTTTTCTTTAAATCGACTAGCAATTCAAAATGCTGCAAAAAATCCGCCCCTATTATAGGCTTTGTAACGTCAGCTATGATAAACGGCCATCTCAATCTGCGTCTTAACCCGAAATCTAAATTTAATAACTTAGTACCGTAAGTATCAATCCCAGATCCATTTGCAGCGTACAAAGTGAATTCTTTTTTTCCGCTGTCTAAATTCAAAAAGGATTTTGGGTAACAAGAAACATCACTACCTGTGTCAATTAGATAGCTCGTTTGAGTTAAAATATCAGTGATATACAGTCTGCGACTAAATCCTTTTTTAGTAAAAGTCATAGAAACTTCCGACGATTTTGAAAAATTTGAAAATTTCGCTTCAAAAGCGCATGGTTTTACACATTTGGTAGCTTTGTCTTTAAATTTAAAATGATACCAACATAACCAATTATTCCGCTTTTCAGCTCTCAAATTAAATTGTTTACGGCCCTGAGATCGATTTGGAGACCTTGAGCGACTGCGCGTTTTTACAATTTTAGTAAGTTCGTCTACTTTCAGTTGCAATTGTTCCAACTGAATTTCAGTACTATCAGTTTGGTATTTAAAAGTTTGCTTATCAATTGAGTTTACAACCAACCCAGTATATTCGCAAATCTTGTCTGCCATTTCCGCTAACTTTTCTAAATTTTCAGAACTGACCGCTAAAATTGTTTGCACTGGTACCGGTAACCTACGAAGCCAAATATTTTTTAAAAAATCATCATCTACATGCCTCTCACTTAATTCTTTCATTTTTCGTAATAACATGGATGGAGATTTGTCACCTAATTCTAAGTCTTCAATTAATGTCTTTACTTTACGACTCTGAGAAAATTCGAACTCCGCTAACAATCTTTCTTTAAGTGCGGTGTATGGTTTTTCTGGCGGCTGACATAAAATATCGGTAGCATGAGACAAAGTTTCTGCATCTAGCGACGCAACCAAATGATCGAACTGCGTTTGTTCAACCGTAACGCCAGCTAACCTAAAACTAGCTTCAAGTTGTACAAAAAATAACTTCGCATTATTAGGCCAAAAATTAGGTACTTTTACAGAAACCCTATTGCAACTTAAGTTTTCAGCACTTACTTCCTTTTGAGTCAAATTTAAATTCTCTTTTGTTTCCATACTAACATGAAACAACTAATAGCTTAGGTACAATGCTACACTCAAGAACCTCAAAGGACACATGCACAGAAAAGCAAGACAGTTGAAAAAAATTGAAGTTTTTCGTCGAAATAAATTACCTTCCGGCGAATTGCTGCGATCCATTCTTTCTTGAAATCATTTCGCTACCAACTGATAACTGCGTGTTCAGGTCACCAATGTAGAGACGGGTAATCCAGTTGTTAAAAGCGAACATTTATTGTAAATTGCAACAAAACACATTACCATTAAAAGAAATAAATATAAATTAATCAGTTCCATCTCGGAATAATCTAACATTTACACACAACACATCAATCCAGATACCGCGCGCTAGCCAACTCAGCTGGAGCCTTTTAAATAAACTTTGCCAGATTTGCATGCGCTGTTTCTCTGAGTTTAGGCCGTTGCCACAGACACAAATGAAATATTTTGGAAACACAGCACAAAAGTACAAGCAGCTGCGTTTTCAGTGAAATTATGCAACAATTCATTGTAATTCTAATTTTCCTAATAGCAAATACCAGCATTGTTTAGTCTTTATTTTACATAAAACTTTTACATTAACTTTTATAGTGTTGGGAAATAAATAACATGTTTTAACTGATTTACTTAATTAACGTATAATTTTTAATTTAACATAACAAAATGTTTGCCAAATGTTTTGGAATTTTTCAGTTTATTTGTATACTGTAGAGTATAAATATCTGGAAATTATTCGATTTCTTGTTATTGAGTTTTACTTGTTTTTGTATTACAAAAAATGTATTTTAATAATATTTGATTGAAGTGAAATTGATGAACATATTGATTTAGCATATTGACTAAAATGTGACTGGAATGTGAATTTCACATGTGAAACGCAAATCGTAAGTACACAGTCATCAAAAGGTTACAGCAACTTACGATTTCAGTTCGAGATGATGTCACGAAGTAACGCTGCAGTGACTCCTTCAAAATGTCACAAGGTGACTAGTCTCAAATCCTTTTTTGCATTAAGGTCACTGACAACATGTCACAAATGCATCACTGTGGGAATACTGTGACTCGTCGCAATCACATTGCTGTGTGACGTGTGACCGTTGCAGCTTGTAGTGGCGCCACTGTAACTTTGTCATGATAGGTTGCGCTATCAGAGGACCAATTACTTGAAATATGGTTACAATGTAAGCGAGGGTAATTTTGTGTGTTAACATTTAACTAAACATATTACAGCTTAAGCCGCAATGCAAAATTAAACCTAAAAACTTATTAGACAAAACGAAATTGTGTGCAAAAATAATTGTTTGTTAATTATGCTTCGAAAATTTGGCAACTGCATTATTTTCCTACATAATAGTGAAAAATAAATAAAAATTGTGATAAAATAAATTTAAAAATAGTTTGTTAATTTCTACATTTTCCTTACCATTGCACGTCTTCAGTTCTTACTTCGAAAAGTGTTCTTTTACAAAAACAGGATAAAGTCGCATCAAAAGAGAAAATTTTAGAAATTCTTTAGTTAAAATTATTTTAAAGATTTTAAAAATGCAGATATTTTTGTCAAAGCTTCACTGAAAAATAAATATTGGAACTTTTAAGGAATTTTTAATTTTTCATTAAACTAAAAGCAAGAACCATTAAGAATTGATTATTAAGTTTGAATATAATTATGCATACATCAACGCACTATTGACTATTTATTGGACAAGGAATAAGTACAAGCATTTGCTCTCAGTATGTTTTGATCCCGCGCTATTAATATAAAACAGAAGCAAAAGTTTTATTGGAAAATCATTAAAAGATCTTTTGTCAGAAGTGAAGCGTGTTATTTCTGATCGATTTTAACAGTAGTATTTTCTGAAGACAAATATTCGCATTCTTTAAATTAATTGATTTTAAATTGCGAACGCATGCCTCATGAAATATTAATTATTATGAACATATCGGATCGTTAGAAATACATTTTTACTAAATCCATGATAGCTGAATTGCGATTTTTTTAAAAATTACTTTTCATTATTAATTTTTAACGTGTGGTTATTTTTGAGGTAAAATACAGATTAATAAATCCATAAAATTAACAAAACAATGAGTACGTAAAACATATTCGATATTTGGAAATGATAATGTAAATCTGATCAAATGAAGACAACTATCTATACATATTGCACAAGTATCGATTTCAGCAATACGTTACCGCCCTTAAACCAGGGCTAAGGTGAAATAACGTGCAATATAGGGGAGAGTGGCCCAAAGCGGGTAGGTCGCCCAAAGCAGGCAGGCCTTCGTATGCCCCCAACCCCATGATGTGTAAACGGTGATGCTTACGTATGTCGTGTTTACATGAACACCCCGAGTTTTTATCAGTCCCAGCGAAGCAGCAGTGAAGCAGCATGGCGCGACCAGGCTTAAAATAAGAAAGTGATACATTTCTAAAAAAAATTAGTTTTGTAACTTGTGATTAGTCAAAGACCATCTTATTTTTTTGATTGTAAATGATATTACGTTATTCTGACATCATCCACCTACAAACTACGGTAGTCATTTCGTTTGTTTCTCTTTTTGAATTTAAGGTTATAATTACTGAAATAAAAAACGTGCCTTTGGGCAAAGCGGGTCGGGTAAAGTGGGTATATATTTAATGATATATTTATATATAATGTCTTGACTCGTGTGCTGACTTAGATTTTCTAATCTTTCTAATTTTTTAAGGGGGCAAGTAATTAGTCTATTAATTTAATCAGTTATTTCTTTATTTTTTATAAACAAATGTGCTGACTTTAAATTGGATAAGAACAACTGTTTTACATTTTGTTATATAATGGCAGGTAGCCAGTCAACTATTTTAATCATTTATAACTTCATATTTTTTTGGAAAATGTACCAAAATGCAATTAGTTAAGCTTACTCTGGGCTCCCTGATAGGTAAAAGCGGGTTTTTCAAATGTTTTTAAACATTGATAATAAATAAATATTAGGTTTGAAATAATACCAAAATCACTTTTTATTTTGAAGTTCAAGAACCCAACTAGGAAATAAAACCAAAATTGTTGCGATAAAATACAAAACTGCAATTTTCGAGCATTCTTTGAAAACCTACCCGCTATGGGCTACCCTCCTCTACCTGTAACCATGTTGGGTTAACATTTTAACATGTTTCAGCAAGTTTTTATCTCGATCCTTTCAATAAATACCATTACGTCCTTTGACTTAGTTTAAAAAAAACTCTGCGATGGGCAAATGATAGAAAAGCTTTATTGGCCAGATGTTAAAGCGTTTACTCCATTACATTTTCTATTCATTTCACTCTTGGCGTAGATTTCATGTAATTATCATCTGTTCATTACAATTTCAAGAGCTAAAACCTCTCTGCCTAAACCTGGAGGGCATCATGTTTTCCAAAAAAATAAAGCATCCCATGCCCAACTAAATGTGAATTATGCATGAATACATTCAATCTTTTAAGTTCTGTAACTCGACTCATTTTTTGCCACGCGCAAAAGTACTGTAACTACAACTTGTACACTTTGTTACATGTTAATGACTTTCTTTTTGTTTTAATTAATTTATTTATTTTTCTTTGCATTTTCGTGGTGCAGAAAATTGTCAGAACAATAATGTGGTGTGCTAAACGTCCTTTGAGTGCCTATTTGGCCGAGGTACTTTGGACTTAAATGGACTCCTAAGGCGATGTCGCGTCGTTAGTACCTAAGTGCTTCTATCTGGCGGGTAAATGGGCTTCATAATTATATTTGCCTTTGATACCCGCATCTTAATAGTGGCTCATAAAAGACGATAGGAAAGGGCGAAGTGCAAGCCACCATACTCAAATGTATTAGATGGGAAGGGAATTATTTTTGACTCCGTAGTCTGACGAGTCTGAAACACAAACGCACACACAAATTAGCGCATAGGTTTCGTATTGTAAAAATTCCTTAACAATTACTCAAAATAAAAATCCGCAATAATTTTCATGGAGTATTAAAAGATCAATACTAATTCTGTTTTTCTTCCATTTTACTTGTGTTCATTGGCATTAAGCATACTAAAAATTAAAACATTTTAATGGCTCTCCAAAAACCTTGCACTCTTTGTTTCATTTGCTTGCATCTTTTGATGTGATGAAAGACATCCACCCTCTTATCTTCGTCATTATGGTCCGCTTATTTAATGAAGTGTTCCTACTTCAATGCCATTGAAATGGAGCACGTCATATCCTTACGTTTCCGCGCAAATTGAAGTTCATGAATCAGCACGTTCTCAATCTTTGGAATTCTTTAAAAGATTCTCAGAAATGTTGAACAATACCATCCAATTTAGTTAATCATGAATTGTTAGACATCATTTTGCTAAATAATAAGTTATTGAAATCCAACAGTTGAAGTTAACGTAATTCCGCAAAACCCATGCTTGAAAAGTTATCGTTATATTAAAAAAAGTACAATGGGCAAAGAAAAATAATAACAATAAAATACAAATGAGGCAGTGAGAAGCAAAGGGATGTAAATGGACATTTTCAAGTGTTGAGTAAAACGTGTTTAAATATAACATCCTAAGTAGTCTTTCATTGATTTTTTTTTCGAAATAATGATGTATAGCAGCAACTACCAGTGCTACTAGTACCATCTCTTGCCCCAAGACAGAGGATAGGTTCGCGTACTGGCTATCTCCAAATTTTTAATTTTGCCACTTACATCCCTTTGCTTCTCACTGCCTCAAATGTAAAACTTTTAATGTCAGTCATATAAAATCTGAATTTTTTATTTTTGCACCTAAAATCTACATTTTTTGTTTCTTTATTACAGAGAAACAAGAAAGAACTACCAACAAAATTTAAAATATCCCATAAGTATCTAATATACTTGTAGAATGCAGTTTCTGTTGTTAAAAGTGCACTCAGAAAATAGCACAAAACACATGTGTACATTTCTAACAAGGTCAAAGCTTTTATCGTAAACTATGAGGAAAATGACGAATCGTCATTTAATACCCGAATAAAGTCATTGAGTTTCGTCTTTTGGACTTTTAATTATGTTGCATTATTTTACATCCCGTATCTATGTGGATTGAGTTTGAAGTTTTGCATTTTTACCTAAACTAAGCTATATCTGTATCTTTATATCTATCTATCTCTTTATGTATCAATATATATCTTATTATCTTTCCGTATCTCTTTATCTCTTCAATGTATATCTTACTATCTTTATCTCTCTCTTTCCTATCTCTCTCGATCTCTTTATGTTCATATTTCTCTCCGTATTGCTATCCTTCTCTTGATACGTCTCTCCTAGCTCTCTCACATTCTTTGTATCTCTCTCTCCATCTCTATATCTCTTTTTATTTCTCTCTATCTTTATGATTCTCTCTATCTTTATCTCTTTCTGTCTTTTCCCTTCGAAAATTGATGCATTACGTTTTCGTCAGTAAGCTGTTGGGAATATACGGTGTTTCTCTCTTTTTTTAGTAATTTACAAGCATACCGCCAATGGAGACATATTGTTTTACTCTCTCAAGAGCTTCTCACATCATATTAGATAGTATGATGAGCAATTATTATTGTACCATATACGTTGGAAAAGAACATCTGCTGAAAAATAAATTTATAGACCATACAGCTCAAGATGCTGAGAAAGTTCAAAAAGCTCTTTCAGAGTAAACATTTCTAAGATACATCTTACTTAAGAAATCTAAAAAGATATGATGCAAAACGCCAAAAATGGCTTTTTATAATCGAAGTAAGGTTTTTTTTTTTTTTTCTAACCTGGCAGCGTTGTGAAAGCTACACAGATTATAATGCAAGAATTATAACGCTGTCAGGCTAAATTTTCCTCCACTACAGATTATTTTATCCAAAATTGTAACTTCTACAAAATTTGCGTGAAAGGAATGCTTATGAAGTATCTTATTCTGGTATCTAATGCGTTAAACAAAATTGTATCGTAAAATTCAAATAGAAATTTTTGACATAACTCAACACAAAATAAATTATATGAAATTCAAAACTTGACACTATATTATGAGATTTTCCACTTATAACTTCTCAATAATTTCTCCTAGAGCATTTTGAAATTGCTACAAGAATAAAAATTAGTGTGTCAACCCAGCCAACTGAAAAATTTAGAACGTAATGTTTCCGAAATAAAGTGAGGCACTAAGATAGTCGTACTTCCCATATACAATATAGCCCTAGATACACACAGGTCTCCTCTACTATTATTTTAAACACTTCTCTTAATTATAGTTTTTGTATCGTCTTTTATTATAAAAAGGGAAAATAATGTTTTCATTTCATTTATTCAACCCATAAAAATAATTGAGCATATCTCAAAAAGACGTTTATCGAAGTGGAAGGAAGGTAACAGCGTGGAGAATAAGATGAATTTCCGATTTACTTGTGTCAGTTCAATCGTTACATACTAGATTTTTAAAAATCCAATGTATGATATTCCTTCCAAATTGTTCGATTACTTTTCTTCATAGACATTCATCGATTTTGCATTAATGGTTATTTTGAACCTAAGAAGCAATGTCCTTTAAAGAAAAATATCAACAAACTCAAATATCAGCATCAAACATTTCTCAGTGATCAGCGTTCAAAAAAAACTTTGAATAACCCATGTATAATCAATCAAATGAAAGTAATTTTATGCTGTCACATTTTTTGAATATTATTTACAGGAAGTATGGTCAAAAATAAAATAAAATTGATGTAAATGACAAACGCACTAAAAATTCAAATAATTATTCATATTATACGTGATTAATAGGTTTTAAAAAAATATGTTGAGTATGGAGGGCATATATGGAGAGATAAAGAGAGTAATATTAATATATATGTGTATATACATGCCTACATACGAATATATAAGAGTGATTTTTAAATTGGAATTAGTAATAGTAATGTTTCTTCCTTCTCAAGTGTTCGAGGTTTGAGGAACTGGCGATTTCATTATTTTTTGATATTAAAAATGTATTTTTTAGCGAATCTGTTGGATTTTTTTTTTAATCAGTGCCTCCATTATTAACCACCTTCAACAAACAGCGGACTAAAGCTTCTAAAATACTAAGTAATTTTTAAGAAAAAGGTTAAACTTTTTTAACGGTTGACAATTTCCTCACACACCACCTAAGCTAGATGATACCAAGAAATATATAGGTGTGTGTATATATATATATATATATATATATATATATATATATATATATATATATATATAATAAAAGTTATGTATATATAGATATAACCAAATTGTGAACCCTGATATTTGCATTTTTAAAATAGTTTTTGATGTAGTCGTACTTTTCTGTATTTTGACCTTAAATGATAACTTTATGTTTGGCATATAATATATTAGGATGGAGCGAAAAAAACGAAAAAAAAATTTTGCGAGTTGATATAGTGCGGAAAAGGTGCGACTGGTAAAGACTTTAAAAAAAAAATTAAATCGAATTATATCTTTCAAACGCGTAAATAGCCTGAAAACTCGGAAAAATGGGAAAATTTGCTTTTTTTTTTAAAATGGATTTTTAAAACAAAATTGTGTCAATGTTTTTTTAATGCTCTAAGACGATAATGTTACGATTGGTGAAGCGGTGAGAAATTAAAAAGAAATTTTGAAATCGAATAATATCTTTCTAATTCAGGAACAAGCCGAAAAAATTGAGAATTTCAGCTTTTCTTTAAGATGGAAAAAGTTGTCTTCTTTTTTTTCAGTAATATAGGAAAAACTCTTTCAAAAAGCACGATATAACACATAAACATTAATTTATTTCTTAATTTTGAAGCTATCTTCTAACCATGCAGAATTTCCATTCTTTACAGCATTAGCCATTTTCAGATAATAGAAGATTATGAAATATTTAGCAAACGTTCCACCAATCCAGTTCACAAGTCTTATTGTTTTAAGGGTAACTCGTTGGTTCTAATTAATCAGATTTTTTTGAAAAACTCTGACATAATTTATTTGGGTTTCAATGTTGCTCTTATGTTAGTCATCTCTTGATTTAAATCCGCAAACTTTAAGCGAAGTCACGTGTCTTCTCCAAACTCCGGATCAGCCAATGACAGGCACAGTCAATAGCACTGTTTCAAATATAAATAAACAACGAATTTAACTAGACGATTTATTAGACAACATAGGTTATGCTGGTACTAAAAGTTATAACAAGTGGAAAAGTGGCGCGATTTGTCAATTCAATTTTTTTGTCGGACGACCATTGCAATGGGCTATTTGTTTATTCCCTTTCGTCAAATTATCTTTTCGTCACTTTTTTGGCATTGGATTATCGAAACAACCGGTTCAAGTTTCTTTTTTCGACCAATAGGAGAACGTCGCAGAGGTTGTGAAAACCTACCGGTAATAGATTTTCACGTAATTGACGGTACAACTGTAGAAATAAACAGAAAATGCTTGAGTGAGGATCAAAGGTATCTTTTTAATATACCTCAAGCAATAAAGAGTTGCAATTGTCCAAATGAGTAATCAAATCCTAAACCCCGACCCACTCTCACATTCCAGATGGCTCACTTGTGCAAATAGAGTCCTCAGACTTTATGTAAATGTAACGATCCCTTAATATGCGTTAAAAGACATTGTTACTTTTATATCGAAATGTAACATGTCAGTCAGGTTTTTAATAATAGACTGCAAAAAATTTCAAGAACAGTTCCATTCATGTTTCCAAACCAATTTAAACCTGTGGCTACTTGCCTGAGAAGCTGAAACAAGATGTTTTACCCTGTTACTGAAAGAAGCTCTTTCTTTTCGTATGCCCAAAACTTTTTGATGCCCATTGTTTTTGATGAAGAGAGGCACAGATGAGAACTAGAGTTTTTAATAGCCAGAGAGCCTGTTTCTAAAGGCAAAGACATCAGAAACTTTGTTATTTCATCCCTAATTTTCGGATTCTGGCTTGGAGCACGACAAAGTTATCTACTTCACTTTTTCTAACTAACGTTACTAACACATACAGTAAATATTTTATCAAAACGGGTAGGTACTAACTAAAGCCCTGGATACATACTTCTCTTAAGTGGCGACACACTTTGATCCATGCACTAAGCGCCGCTTTCGACTGCGATTGGAGGCGGGCAGTCACGTGGGTTCCGTCCGCCATTTTGTGTCGTTGCCTGTGTGATTTCACTTTGCGGAATACTAGATATTTTCTCTTTGCTATTCATATTTTTCATTAAACGCTATCTTTAATGTGAAGATGCCTTGGTGTAGTGCATTAAGATGTTCTAACAGTTCAAAATTGCTATATCGAAATACATTGAAAGATTATTTGTGTATTTTAAATGTTTTATCAATTACTGCTGTGCAATTTCAGATACTTTATGAAACTCTTGTTGAAATTGTAATATTTTTTACTTTTCATGAAACTGTCTGATGGTTTGTTAATTTTCATGGGATAATAAGGACATTCACTAAAATCATCATAAATAGTTCCTTCAAATATTTGTAAAGCTCAACTATGTAACGGCACCTAATAAATTGCTAGCAGTAGTAAAATATTTGCCCTATTTTTAAAACTGAGTTCAAGATAACGAAACCGTCAAAATTTAAATATACTAATTATTTTATTTATTTTTAATGTAAATTTTCTATTGTTTAGTTAGTTTCAAAATGTCTCAATAACTATAGCAAAATTATTTTAAGAACACGTCGTTTTGCTTTTAATTGTGTCGTAGCCATGAGTTTCAGTGTGTTGCCAAGTTAATTATTTATCTATTTTGCGCATAAAAATTAAGATATTAAAAGTATGAAATTATTCATTAGAAAATTAAGCTTCTTTGAGATTATAGTAACATGTAACTCAAGCCAAGTTATATAATTATGTGAAGATTTTTTTTTTTTTTTTTTTTTTTTTTGCCCGGAAAAAATCTGTTTTCGTTTAATTTTTACTTTTATGTGAAAACCTTTTTAATAATATATATATATATATATATATATATATATATATATATATATATATATATATATATATATATATATATATATATATATATATATTATTCCAGTATCTGTTAATTTATAAATTCATTATTGCTATTTATAACAGTTCGTCACAGATGTAATCTGCACTCTTTTATTTGAATTCCTATTGGTATCAAATAATTCAATTATTATTATTTTTTATATTGATTTAAAACTGGTTAAAATATTTTATTATCAGTTTGAATTTTTAAGAACTTCACACTGTTGCCCACGTTACAAACAATTTATGACATACTTAATTTAGCTCACTACCGTTCTACTCAGTATTGGATTTAGGGGGGGGGGCAGGAGGCCCGAGCTCCCCCCCCCCCTCAAAAAGGATGAATTTATTTAACTGTTTTATTCACTATTTTTTAATTGACTTCTCCATAGCATTTTTTTTTATATAGTTAACTTAAACAGAACACAAAACACACATAGAGCATATTTTGAAGAATAGCATTTTTGTTTGCTAAAGAAGTCATACTAGAGTCCTAGAGTGATAGAATACATTCATACATTTAACTCGCTGGTTTTGAATTCAAGGGAACGTGATATCGCGATTCGTCCAATAATTTTTCTTTGATAGAATCAATAACTAACATTCTTCAAAAAAAGTGTAGGCGTGTCTAAAAGAATTATTTTGATCCAGGAAGCTATTTGCGAAATAGCTTTTTCTTTTTCAGCTGAAAAAAATGCAAAATGAAAGAAATCATATCATAGTTTCTGGAGAAAACCATGATATTAATGGAGGCAGCATTAAATATGAATATGTTAACTCAACTGTATAATGGCTTCAAGAACAATCAGCAACTGCTTTGAAATCCACACAGAAATTGTCCTGAATTTTTCAATAAAACTTATATATTTAATAGCTATGATTTTCTTAATTAAATAATATTTTACACTTAAAATAGTATAAAAATAATTTTAAAAACTCAAATAAGGTATGGGTATATTTTTTTTATTGAATAACCTTGCCCTCGTGTTATAATCATTACGACATTGTTCCTAAAATTAAAACCGCTCATTGTATATCATTTCGGTAACATTATATTTGGTTTAGTATTTAATTGGCTTGAAACGTTAAAGATGTTTTACGTCCACATTCAAAGTATATTGGTACATAATATGTATGTACTTAGAGGTGGATCATTAGTTTAAGCGATCCAAAAATAAATAAATAAATAAATAAAAAGACATTTTAAAATAAAGTAATGAAAACTTTGTTATGAAACATCGTATGTGGCAGGGGTGAGGAGGAGGTGCTATTCAATTTCCCGGCCCCCTCCAAGAGATTTTTCTGTATCCGCCCCTGGTTCTACTACACCAACTTTCTAATAATAAAACGCATATTTAAAACACTTCAAGTAATTTGTAATTCAGAAAGTCTATATGGGGGAAAAAAGAAATTACTCTTAAAAATGGTCGAAAATTTCTTTAAAACACCTTTTTACTAATATTCGGTTTAATAATAAAAAAAATATTAGATTTAAACATAAAATTACTCCCCTGCCATTACGCAAGCCGTCGAAAGATGCGTGTAGCTAGTGACAGAGGCTTTGCTTAAATTTTGTGAATTAAAATCAAGTGATGGCTACATAAGAGCAACATTGAAATCCAAATAAATTATGTACGAGTTCTCCAAAAAATCTGATTAATTAGAATCGACAAGTCACATTTGAAACAACAAGACTTGTGTACTGGATGGTAGAAATTTTGTTAAATATTTTATAACCTTGTATTATATGAATATGGCTAATTACTGTAAAGAATGTGATTTCTGCATGGTTAGAAGATACCTTCAAAATCAATAAATAAATTAATGTTTTGTGTAATATACTGTTTTTTAAAAAAAGTTTTCTTTATATTACTGAAAAAAAAACAAACAACAAAAATTAGACCAATTTCTTAAATCTCAAAGGAAAGCTGAAATTCTCAATTTTTCCGAATTTTAAGACTAGAAGGTATTATTCGAGTTCAACGTCACTTTTTAATTTCTCAACATCAATCACAACATTTCCGTCTTAGAGCAATAAAAAAACATTGACTCAAAATTTTTAAACAATTCGGAAAAATAGAAAAGTTTATGTTTTTTTACGAATTTTCAGGCTTGTTGCGCGTTTGGAAGATATCTTTTTTTTTTTGGTAAGCATTCCCCAATTGCAACTTTTCCGCACTACAGCATGTCGCAAAAAAATTTCGTTTTTTTCGCTCCACCCTTATATATATATATATATATATATATATATATATACCCAGGTAGCACAAACCATCGGATTTACGTTGGAGAAAGGTTGAAAATGCATCGCAATGGTTGGAAATATGTTTTGGTTAGATATTGGTTTTTTCATACGCTCATCCGATCATTTGAAGCATCGGAGGATGGTTTCAAACCAACCTATATCCGACTAAACGTATTCCCAACTTATTTCTAACCTTCAAACCTGCTTCACATTTACGCCCATTTATTGTAAGCTGGTTGCTGATTTGCGCGTTCTGCGAAGCGTGCGTAATGCGTCCCATAAGCTCCCCCCCCCCCCGCCTCTGCAGTCTTGTTGAGACCCATGACTTGAAAAAGGGGTGAGGGAGGAGTGAGTGCGCCAGGGGCATAGCCATTTTCTTTTTCATTCCAGGGTCACATACACATTCACACGTGTCGTACTTGCTCACGGCGAGTGTCGTTCAATCTCGCAAGTACTAAAGTCTTCCAAAGTAATTCAATTCATTTTTCCAACTATTTTTCTTTCTTTCAATAAATTTAAAACTAAGATAAAACATTGTTTTTTTTTTTTGGTATGTGTGTGTTTGATTATTAAATGCATTCTACTTTTATTTGTTTTCCAAGCACGACAAATAATTGTGGCTGTGCAGGCCCAGATTTTTCTTGTTTCAAACTGCTAGAATTTTTCCTACAAATTCATTTTGGCAGGAGGCTTTAGGAAGAGGTTGTTTCTAGGGGAATTTTATCTTTTTTTTGGGGGGGGGGGGGGAGGGAGGGGTCTCCGATGAATCGAAATTCTTGAAATTTTTGCTCATTCGAACTGATTTTTTTTTTTTTTTGATAGATGCTTTAACTAGTTTTTTTTAGAGAATTTTGTGAATGCTTTGAATTCGTTTTAGAATTTCATGTTGTTCCTTTGTTTAGCTTTGGTAATTTTAAACGCACAATACATGTGCAATTTACCATAGAAATAAAATTGTGTCTTTGCATGAACTTTTCTCGTTGATGGATAAAATACATTAAAATTCCTTCCCTAATACTAAAATGAAAAAAGAAAAAAAGTCAATGAACATGAATTTTTTAATGAAATGGGAGAGTATAATAGTTCGACAAAACAATAAAATAAGTAGTTTTCATGATATTCAAGTTTAACCCACGTCATTTTAATTGTTATGAAGATTCTAACTGAATGTGTATGCGTATGTTTTTTTATTTTTTATTTTTATTTATTTATTTTTTTTAATTCTTATTTCAGGTCAAAGAAAAATTGAACCTTCAAACAAGCTAGGTTATTTTTCATGGCAGAATTTTAAGGTCAAAGATTTTATTCTGTCTTAAGAATAACCCTGCTGGTAATTAATATTTCCTGAAAAAGAAAAAAGAAACTAATGTATGCTTATGAAGATAATTTTCGAGTAATTATTCAGAAAAATAAAAGGTAAGAATTATAAATATCTTAATTTTTGTTCATATTTTATTGAAACGTTTGTAAATGATAGGGAAATGATAAATTGCATTTTTTTTTTTTTTTTAGCATTTTTACTCTTTGAAACAATATATTGATGTAATGAGTGAAAATAGTAAAAACTTTAAATGAAACAGGTTTGAGAGCAATCAGAGGTAGCAATAAAGGTTATGATGTCACAAAGGGCAAAAAGTCACATAAATTATAGATACTATATACATGATGCAACTATTTCTCTACTATATTTTAATTTATTTTAGCATATAAGAATTTCCATGCTTCAGCATATATTTTTTAATTTTTAGTATTTCTATTTCTACGCTTGTAAAATAATAATGATTTGATATATATTTGGTAAAGTATATTGATTTGATGAGGGAAAATAATAAAAAATTCAAATGAAATAGGCTGGAAAGCAATCTGAGGTAGCACACTATTAAGGTTGCGCAGATTAAATTTCAATAACATTGGGAAATAGTTACTTAAATGTTGATTTTTCATCATAGCGATTCTCAGAATAGCGTCGGAAAATAATCAGTCTAACGTTGCAGCTGACGTTGGAAAATTGTTGGATAAGCGTCGAAATTTATATTGGGATAATGTTAAGAAGTGTTGTTTAACTGTTGTAATTTACATTGGAATAACGTTTGGAATTGGTTGGTTCACCGTTGCATTTTACGTAGGAACAGCGCTGGAAAAATGTTGAGATAACGTTGGAAACCAATCGTTGGATAACCGTTTTCCGACGGTGCACTTTAACGTATGTTCTAACGTAAGAGGCCGACATAAGTCTAACGTAATAAGCTAACGTTGGCCGAATGTTCGTGTGCTAGCTGGGTATATATATATATATATATATATATATATATATATATATATATATATATATATATATATATATATATATGCGTGATAGCTTAATATACGAAGCTTTGTTCAATTCAATTTGTTTGAATTGTCCAGGTTAAAAATACAGTCTATGTTAATGTTTCTTAGTATGCGTTGGTGTGTGTATATAAACATATATATATATATATATATATATATATATATATATATATATATATATATATATAAACATTGAGCATGAATTACATCTCTAATGTACCTTACAACAGTCCGATTTTTTGCATTTATTTCGTCTAAATCAATTTTAAGAACGTTTTCAAGGAATTTTTACTATGATCCTCAAAAGATATTCATTTTACATTTTTAATGGTTTCATTAAACTCATATTCCCGCTTTCACCGTTAAGTTGAAAAATTACTAAAGCAACAATGTTATTTCAAGCATTAAAACTCTTTATTAGAAAACTCATACATTAATATTTAATTTCTAAAAAACCTATTCATAAACAAGATTTTCCACTAAATGTGTGCATTAAATAAAAAAAGAGTTAACTAAAAACTTGAATAATAAGATACATGAGAATAATTTCATGTTTGTTCTAAAGTTAAATATTTTCTAAAGCTTCATTAATAAAAAATTGTTTTTAATCTATATCCAAGCTGAAAGAAAACATGTTATTGGATTGGAACAAGATTGAGGCTGGGACTTCCGTTTGGAAAGTGTTTTTGAGCAAACAAGGTGAACAATCAGACCCCGGGAAAGAAGATACTTCCTTCAATAACTCGAAAACTGAAGAAAAAAAAGAAAAAAAAAAAACATTTATATTATTGGAGGATATGTTAGGAGGGAAGACTATAAATTTTGGTTTTTATTTTGATAACGATCGCTATGTATTCAAAATATTGCGTTATTCTGGAAACAGATAAAGTATTTCAAATCGATGGTTGATAAAAGTTATGCATAAAGAATGTTTGTTCATATGCTACTCGAGTTTATATATATATATATATATATATATATATATATATATATATATATATATATATATATATACACAGGGGTACACAAAAGGGAACCCCGCTCTGCTATGCCATCTAGGGCTTCCAGAGTACTGACCTTTCGGCCGGGGCCCCCTAAACCCTTACGGGAACGAAATCCAACCACTTACGGCTCTAGACACCGTGGACCCAGGTACAGACCTGACTCCGGTGGCACCCATTGCCTACTCACTGTTCCACTCGATAGCCATTGGGCAGATACGAATCTGCTCAAACGCAAGTAAAGAGTGGTAGTCTTACATACGTGGATGCTACACCATCGTAAAACCCTCCCCATTTACCCGGGCTTGGGACCGGCATAGGGACGGGCCTGGTCCCCCAAAGACCAAACCCCACCTACGGCTGGGTTTACACACAGGGGTTATCAGTACACAGCGCCGTTTACAGACTTTCAGTGCTCTTAGAGTATACCTAGAGGTTGGGAAACCACACAGCAATGCATGGTCGGAAACGCTTTCATGTCGCGGTAGTGACGACACAAATAGCCAAAAATACTAGACAAGAACAAGAGAAGAAAACATGTTTATTATCCTTAGTACAGCAAAAAACTAAGGAAAAAGAACATGAAGGAGTCAACGATCGCCATCAATTTCGTAGTAGGTGTTCGAAATTACGAACCCGGGTCGTTATGCATGCCTCACATCTCCGGCGCATTGAAGATAGAACGTCAAAGCGAGCGCGGTAACAAAAACGCATGCACCTTCATCTAATGCTTCGGTTTACGTAACGACATCTATCGTGTACACCAGACAAAATCTTACCAGCAATTTTGCTGCGTTAAAAATAATAAAAATGTTTTCTCCTCTTATTTGTCCTGTCTTTTTTGTGCTTTTTTCCGTCACTATCGCGTCAGAAAAGCGTTTCCGACCATTCATTGCTGTGTGATTTCCCATCGTCTAGGTGTACTCTACCTGCCCAGAAAGTCTGTAAACGCTGTACTGATACACCCTTTACAGTATAACTTCGATTTAACGATGTCCTTGATTTAACGACGAATTTTCCAGTCCCTTGCCTATCGTTAAATTGGGGTTATATACGAGTTTATATATATATATATATATATATATATATATATATATATACGCACGTTCAATGGCCAAAAAACTAGAGACACCCATCTTATAACCTGTTGGCAAATCTTTAGCTTTGATAGCAACCGCTATTCTTCTCTTCTTGGCATGGACTTCAGAAGTTGCTGATGGAAGTTGCTGCGGAGGAATGTCGTCCGATGCCTACATAATTGCAGCTCGCAGTTCGGTCAGAGTGGATTGCGTTTCCAAGCTCTGAACTAATCTGTCGACTTCGTCCCACAAAATGCTCCATAGGATTTAAATCAGGGCAATGAGCAGGCCAGGCGAGCAGGTGAAACTCTGCTGATGTTCCTCGAACCACTGGGATTCTGTTCGGGCACGATGCCAAGGTGCATTATCCTTCTGAAAACGACCATGACCATCAGGGATCATAACAGCCATGAATGAGTGCACATGATCAGCAACTATGCGGAGGTACTCGGTGTTCTTCATAGATGTATGCACAGATATCAAAGGACCCAGTGTAGACCAAGAAAACATTCCCCACACTTTAATTTCACCGCCACTGGCCTAAAAGAGTTGTCATTTGGCAGGAGCGGTCTAAAATCTCGTGCTGTTTACGCCATACTCTGATCCTGCCATCTGCATGATGGAGGAGGAAACGGGATTCATCGGACCAAGCTACCTTTTTCCAGGCCTCAAGTGACCAATTTCGGCGTTCCTGGGCCCACAGGAAGCGTCGTTTCCTGTTGGTGTGCGAAACCAAGGCGCTCGTGCAGGTCTCCGGCTTCTAAAGCCCATCCTTTTCCTTTGCAACTTACGTCGTGTTGTGCTTTGGGATATGTTTTGCGATGCACCTGCACTGCATGTCGGTGTAAATTTCCGTGTTGTTGCCCTTCGGTTGCTGTCGACGATGCGTGCCACTCATCTTTCAACTCGACCGTTCACAAGCCGTTTACCCTAAACTGTCCTTAGCGTGGAAGTTATTTGCTCTTAATTGCCAATCTCGAAGCACCCGAGATATTGTTGGACATGAAAATCTTAAAAGCGTCTTCTCGCACCGACAATCATGCCTCTTTCAAACTCGTTAAAATCTTTCGTCTTCCCCATTGCGCTCGAAAGTTTTGTGCTAACTTTGTAAACTGAAGCTATGTGTTCCTTTTATACCCACCTTTCCGTCGTGACGTCACTCTAAGTCACTGGCGGATTGGCTTACTATCGCATCGGGGGTGTCTCTAATTTTTTCGCCACTGAGTGTATATGAGAAGATCAACAAAACAAGAGGCAGACTCTTTGCAATATTAACCCGACAGAAGTCAAATGCGTAGTATACAGGGTGTCCCAAAGCAACCGCATAAACTCTGCACACCTAGATTTCTTGTTTGGAGTGCATAAAAATAACCAAAGAAGCGTTCCTGTACGATCCTTACTTTACGAGAATAATACGAAAAACAAACTAAGGCGTCACTGCCAGTGCAAGGAAAAAACACTTTATTGAACATATCAACAACAGTATTTGCATATCTTTCAGACGATGTTTAAAACTTTATTACATGTATTTGTTGTTATACGTTAATGTACATATACTACAATTCATATGTTCAATAAGGTGTTTTTTTTAACGCCGGCAGAGACTTTATATTCTGTTTTTCGTTTTTTTCCGTAAACTATGGACCGAACAGAAATGCTTCTTATGGCAATTTTTATGTACTCCCTACGAAGAATCTAGTTGTGCAGAGTTTATGCGGTCGTTTTGGGACACCCCTTATAAATCACGACTGGAGTTAGCTGATTTGATGGGGTCAGAGTTTTCAGCAGGTAGAATAGCTTGTTGGAAGTAGAAAATTAATAAGGAATCATTATGGAATGGTTTTCAAAGACTTTGGACAACATTGTGGTGCCTAGTATGAAATTGTTATGAATATGATTGTATATTTCTGTTTTTATTTTTTTTTAAATATCTTTAATGACTATTGAAAAATTCGGTTTTCATTTATTTTTCTGTTTTAGTTATTTACAAGGGACTACTGTCCTCCGCTACGCGCGGTCGCTCAACCACCCCCGAGAACTAAAAAAAGAAGCAAAAGCTACCTTCGGATCGCTTCTCGATTTGATTTCGTCGCTCTCGTTCGTACATTATTACAGTCCAGAAGATGCGAGTTTAATAATATGCTCATAATAACAATGTATGCAATAGCGTAAATAATGAAAAACTGCTATTTTTATGAAAAAGTTATGCTCTTATGGTTTCAGAAATAAGAAAATGATGAAAGTTCAAAATACTTTAGTTAAAATAAAATAATGTATGGTTTTCATTATTATGCTTAAAGCTAGAATATGTTTGTTTTCCTTTTTTTTTTTTTTTTTTTTTTTTTTGGCATACACTTATATTCAAGCGTGAAAATAAAAAGAGCTTTTCTCTGTTTATTATTAAAAATAGATAATAATACGTAATTTGACAGCACCGGCAGAATTTTTTAAAAGATCCTTTTTTTCCCTTTCCTTTTTATCAATTTCCATTAAACGCTTATAAAAACAAAAAGGCGGCTCAACATCACTTTGAAAACCGTATAAAGCACAAGGTAATTAAAAATCACTTAATGTGTCTTAATGAACCTTTTGGAAAGTATTTTTTGGAACCTTTAAAGCATCATTTTTCATCTCACTTCAACTTGTAAGAACCTTATGAAGATAAAGCTTCCTTTTCCTGCATGTACACACTTTATTATACTGTTATTCTTTTTGTCATAGCAGATTATTTTTGCCTATCATAGCATAACTAAAAATGTATCAATGCACTTTATTTTAAAAAAAAAAGAATCAATATATTTTTGTTCTGCATTTATCACTTTAAATTTATTAAATGTGCCATGCGTTTTTTAATATTTTTATGTTTACTTTTTAGTTATCTGTTTATGAATTATTTAATGAATTTTGAATCAATAGTTTAATTCTGTTTTTGCAAAAGTAATATTATTTTAAGAAATATTTTTCAAATAAATTTTTTCCATTATTTTTCTTACTTTATTTTTATTTGTCTTGTTACATTAAAAAACATTTAATGACAGAAAATAAAATTAAATCTTTAGATTCAGTTATAAAAATTTGACTTTCAAATTGTTCTTTATCAGATAATATAAAAGTTTCCCAAAGTAAAACAGTCATCTTAAGTAGATTAAATTATACTTTAATTTGCTGCATTATTTAACTTAGATCGCTTAAAATTCATTTGTTCTTACTCTAATTTCTCTTCACTCATGAAATCATTCATTCTTCATTATGTTTTATTTAATATATTGGAAAAACAGGGGCATTAAAAAAACGAAATGCATATCTTCTCAAATACTTTTAAAGGGAAAAGGTTTTATTAACCCCCCCCCCCTCCGCCCATTTACTACCATTAGATTAATGAATGATTTCACTTCCGAATTTAGATGCGTCCATTACATCCAAGATCTCATAAACTCTTAGCAGTATGTTACATTGAATTATTTTTTAAAATTCTATAATCATGGTATTTTCTACTTGTTGTAACACAATTAAGCTGGAGTTTAATCAATAGGTATTAAGCGAATGTCTAATATGAGCGTGTGGTGAAACAGTTGAGACAAAACCAGCAAAATCATCAGTTATGTTGTAATACACTCATGAAACCTGAGATCATTTTTAAAAGTTTTCGCACGTATATATGAGACGGTTTTCTTAATAGATAAATTGTCATAACTTTAGAAAAATTTGAACTACACTATACTATACATATGCACGGGGATATACACTGCCTCCTAGATGTGACGTGTAGATGGCGAGAGACATATAGACATGCGTCAACAAAATAAGTACGATGTAGCTGTTGTAATTTATGTTTTTCTGGTATATTTCATCTTAACTGTTCGTGTGTGTGATATGATTTTATCCTTCTTAGTTCTCAACAATGCCCTTCAACACCACCAATGCCCTTTATATGGTATTTGTTTTCCCCGTAATTCTGCTAATGCCTGTTAGGCTGACTCTTCGACGACCCAGTCTTTCGCTTGGCGAAAAAGTCCGGCTTGGCGTCAGTGAATGGTATCACCATGTGTCCATTTTTGGCATACAGTGAAAAATTAACTATCCAGGTCGTCTGACTTAACTAAAGTACGGATATAGCTATATAACCTATAAACTGAGCCAAGGCACATAATTACAGTACTCGGCAAAATTGTATTTTGAACTCAAGAGAAGCTCTTCTTGTCTTCAGAAGAATTTTTCTAATCATAGAAAGTCATTATATTTATGCATTACGTTTTGTTTTGATCAACGTATTTATTTTTTTTAGTTAATTTTTTAAATGTGTTTTAGTGTCAGTGCATGGATCGTCACCTGTATAATTTTGCATACATTAGAAAATAAATTATCCAGGTCGTCCGTTTGAATTGATAAAAGTACGGATATAACAATATATCCTATAAACTGAGTCAAGGTGCATAGTTACTGTAATCGGAAAAAATTGTATTTTGAATTCAAGAGAAGCTCTTCTTGTCTTTAGAAGCTTTTTTGAAATCATAGAAAGTCATTATATTTATGCATTATATTTTGTTTTGATCAACTTATTTATTTTTTAGTTTATTTCTTAAATGTGTTTTAGTGTCAGTGAATGGTATCGTCACCTGTATAATTTTGGCATACGTTAGAAAATAAATTATCCAGGTCGTCCGTCCGAATTGATAAAAGTACGGATATAACAATATATCCTATAAACTGAGCCAAGGCACATAATTACTGTACTCGGCAAAAAATTTTTTGCATTCAAGAGAAGCTCTTCTTGTCTTCAGAAGATTTTTTCAAATCATAGAAAGTCATTATATTTGTGCATTATGTTTTGTTTTGATCAACTTATTTATTTTTTAATTTATTTTTTAACAACACTGATTTTGAGTTAAAGATTCAAGTAATATCCCTTTGTGTCGTAATTACAGTGTAAGTAATGAACATTAATTAATTTCTTAGCCTAGTTCGATCTTTAGAAAATGGAAACAGAATGAAGATAAAATAACAAAAATCCGAAAGTGTTTATTGCTTCGTATTACATGATATTTGGAGAAAGATTTAGCACTACTGTTGAAAAACGTAGTAAACAGAGTATAAAATTTTTATAATGAAAGAAGAACGGTTACGCATAAGCGACATTAAATAAAACCGTAAGCAGGTTTTTATCCAAATTATATATAAATATTTTTACTTAATAACCAGGGTTTTTTCATTCGAGTAAGTGATTAACCGATAATATTTCCATAAATTTTAATTTTTAATTGAATTTGCAAATGCTTTCGGAGCAAATTAATTGCAGGTTTCAAACTCCTATACCTGAATGAAACAAGATCATGTATTTGCTGAAATACGACAAAAATTATTGTTAACCAATGTAATAGCTCGTGCTTTTCTCTCATTTAATGGGCATTTATTTTAAAGAGTATTATGAATCTGAAATTATATTTAACGTTTCACATGTTGTTTACCATTATTGTTAATACCTTTTGTTCGACAATTCGAATATAAAAGCGATTGAAATACTATTATTTTACAATCTAGTCAAATACGATATGATTTGAAGTTAATTCGTCATACTAATAGATGCATTTTAGCTAAAGCTTTATAAAATAATCTCTCAATTAGTTTCAAATGAGTGAAGAATTTAATCTAAAACGGATTTAATAACCTAAGATTTCATTTAACTATGAAAGTAAATAAATTTAGCTGCTCTATTTATATTATTATAATTTAAAACAATATTTGCAAAACGTTGTTTTTTTTATTACTACAGTTCGTCATTTTGAAAAGGACCAAATTTGGAATCTAAATAAATTTATATAGTTTTAGAATTTAACTGGGGTAGTGTCTGAAATATTTGAACCTATTTTTGTTTAAAATTGAACAAATACCTTTGTCCAGGAAAAAAAAAAACAATGTATAATGGGGTCGTTTCCAAAATTTTAAAAGTATTTTTTTCTGAAAGAGCATGCTTAAAAACCATGTTTTAAATAATTTGTTTAAGTTTGATATTTAAAAAAAATACTTAAATCGGTGCGCTTTCATTGTTTAACGCTTCTGCCGATGACATTACAAATGATGAAATGCCATTCACTGTTGCCTTTCACAGAGCAAAATATTTAATTTGCATCTTTACTCACGTGTATTGGCAACGATATAGTTGATAGCAAGCGTAGAGTGCATATTTAATTCGCTTCTTGATTATCATAACGTGGAAACGCGGTAGAAAGATGCGCCAAAGGGCATCATTTGTGACGTTGTAAAGACCACGCCTTGTTTGAAAAATCGGACATTTTAAAAAAATGATTAAAAAATAACTGTTGGGTAAATAAAAGTATTTTCTGGGTCCATGTTTTTTTTTTTTTTTTGCTTATTCTTTTAATTTTAGTGACAAAAAGTAGTATTTTTCACTAAAGGAGCCATCCCCATTGTACAAAACATGTTGATACTGTATACACGGGTTTCAGAGTTACACCTCACTCATTTTCCAGTGCAAAATAAATGAGCATTTGGATGAAAAGACTTCCGACAATTGGAATGTCAGATGTTTTTTCATCCATAACCGCTGTTTGGTTAATTTTTTATTAGCTATTTTTTTCCTATTTTTAATTCATTTTGCTGCAGATTTTTAAGCTGATTCCTTAATTGCCTCTTTGCTTTTGCCGAATGTCTTTTCATTCAATAGCTCACTTATTTTGCATTGAAAAAGGGGTTCCTTGTAACCCCGAAACAGGTGTATACAATTATCTGCAATTTTTGTGCAATGTACGTTATTTCTTATATTTATTGTTTTAAATATTTGAATTTCTTCAACGTTTCACCATGAAATCATTGAAATTGAATGACCTTTAGTTGATGAAGAAATGTTCGACATTGTAAAAGCGAGAATGAAACAGTCTTCCCGTAGTATTGTGAGGTTTCGAGAAGTTGAGCTCCGACTCTGACAATATTTACCTCTGTTTCGGAAAATAGGGAGTGGTAATTCGGGCTAAATTGAGCTGAGAAACTTTCTTAGTAGTTCTTCAAAAATATTCCAACTAAAATCCGAGCAAATAACACTTCTATTTTTCACTAAACTCCCCTAAAACAGGTAAACATAGTCAAGGTCGCAGCTTAACTAAACATAGCTGCACAATGGAAGTTTTTTCTGTTAGTTAGCGCTGCTGCTTGCTGGCGCATTCTAACCAGGAAACATCACGAGTTCAGTAATCATGAGAAAAGTTAAAAATGATCGCATTCGAAAGAGTATCTTTAGAAAAAAAATTGACCCAAATATTGTGTGCCCTCGTCCTTTTGTTTTTGAGATATGGGGGGTCAAAGTCTGTCGAAATCTTACGAAAATTCGCCAAATTTAAAGACTTGGCAAGAAATGGAAAATACCACGTGATTTCATCGCCAGCGTCTAGCAAGACTCTCATTTCCATTTCTGGTCATCTGCAAAGCGCGTAAACGATGTTTCGAATTAACCCTTTACTTGTGTGGGTAAAATTAAAAAGTAACTATGAAGCCTGTGAAATGGAAACTAGAGAGCTTTATCCAGAGGAGCTACAACTTTATAACGAAATTGAACGTAGGATTTAACTTTGTAATCGTGATAATAATGCATTTCAGAATTTAAGTGCATTTCAAGTGTGTTTTACTTAACTAATTTAAGTTTGTACTCTTGTAATGAAATGTGTTGTAAGTAATTAATAATTATGTACGAGAATTAATATGAATAAGTAAAAAAAAACATGCTTATTAAAGCTTATATATTGAAAATAAAATGGATAGTTTTTGATGTTGAAAGATGGTGATGGATCTACATGATCATGGATTGTAGTATCCCATAGTTATAATCATTCGTGAAGTTTTATTGTCTGACCACTGCTAGCGAAAATGTTTAATTTAAAATCGAAAAAAATAATAATTAGAAAAAAAGAAAACAACGGATAGTAAATGTCAAAAATTTGCACAGCAAAAATAACGATGTCGGAAATTACTTCATAACAGATTCTTATCAAAAATTTTATAGTCGACGTTCATTACAACAACCCCTGTAGTTCGAAAAAGTCTGTCACTGCAACTGAAAGTCGCTATAACGTAAATGCACATCATATTGCATGTTATTTAGTCATTTTTAAAATTACTGAAGTCACTTTTACCAATTATGTTTCACGTTAAAAGGGAATTCAAATACGAGCAAAATAAAAATTAATACAGTTTTTTTTTTATTTGACTTGTTAGAGGGTTTACACATAACTTGAAAACGATACACATAACGAAAAACACACTGAAAATAACTGACAAAAATCGTTTTTTTTTTTTTAATTTGAGAACATGGTTTGAAATCTTTAAAAATGTCGTTTTCTTCGTATTTTGATAGTGTTGAAGACTTCAGATTTACGACTTTTCAAAAAAAAAAAAGACTTTAAAGTGTGTTTACCGTTTCTCTACGGTTATCATATTTTTTTCAAAACAATTTCATCATCGAATAAACTGTTTCAGTGGAAATATTTCACCCGCAGAAGCATAAAAGTTTTAAACATCAGTTTTTTAACAGTCTTAAGAATAACAAAAAATTCCATTGTTTTTACAACAAAATAAAACAAATATTTCGGGCTGTGGCGTTTTCCCCTATACAGTTGCACGTTAATATCCCGGAACACAAGTCCCTAAAAATTTCAATGCCGCAGTCCGTGCCACGACACCCCGCGCCATGGTAGTCACCCCTAGTAAAGAATTAATGCGATATTTCTCACGCGCTTTGGTGGTTACCAAATATGGAAGTGAAATGTCTTGTCAGATGCAGATGTTGAATTCGCGCCGTACCTTCCATTTCTGAACAAAACTCGCTAAATTTGGCGACTTTACTAAAAATTTCGGCAATTTTTAAGACATCATATTTCGATAACGTGGTCACGAGGGCACGTAGTTTCAGTGCCGTAAACATGTTTTCCAATGCTCTTTCGAATGCCACCAATTTGGAATTTTTTTGAATTTCCTTGATCGTGATGTTTCCTGGTAAGTAAAGATGTGAGTAAGATTTACGAACTTGGGGTAAGGGGGTCCCTATATATACGAGCCGGCGCATCAGCTTCAGGTCAGCCATTTTGGATCGGAGCGCGTCTTTGAATGGTTGTCTTTTCTGGCGAGTTATCGCGTTTGGTGATTGTTCACTGTGAGTAATTATTAGCGGCACGTGAATTGTTTATTAAATAAAATATTATTCTCAACGAATTTGGCGGAATCCGAAACTTTGTTGTGGTAACCCTAGCTCCGCAACAATGAAAAATCCGATCCAAAATGGCTAAACTTTAGCTGATGCGTCGGTATATAGCGGCTCAAACTTGGGGGCAGATAGTGGCTAGATAATTGTGTATTTTATCATCCGAGTGTGTAATGTCTTTGTTGTGCACTGTATTTATACGCTATTTCGTTATAAACTATATATTTTGTTAATTGAGAGAATACAAAGACATCACTTACGGCGAAAGTTTCTCCAAAACGAATTGAGATTAGACAACTTTACCGTTTTTTAAAGAACTCAAGGGTGTACTTTGTTTTGTTAGAATAGGCAATTGTTTTGGAAAAAAGGGTAGATGTGTATACAGACATTTTATTATACCCATAAATAATGTTTTATTTACTTTTCTTCCTTTGAAATTGAACATTATTGATACAGTTGGATATTTTAACGATTACAAGGCTATATTAACCAGTAGCTAAAATGGCTTTAAAGAGGAAAAATCATTAAACTTAAATCTAAAACAACGGTCACCTATTTGTAAAAAAAAAAAAAAAAATTCAGTATAATACGATGTGGATGTGAAAAGAAGGGTTCAGGAAATTTACATACATGTATGAGTCGAAACAGTGCAACAAACTGTAAGAATTTTAAATTATTGTTTTACAAAACAAATGTTTTATGATGTCATAATTCAAAGGATATCTTTTTAAACAATAGTGTATTTTCAGAGCTATATGTAGAACATCTCACATGTTTTTTTTATTATTATAAACTCCAAATTTGCAGAAGAAAGAGAGATTTACTATTGCGCATATGCTAAAAGTTAAAACAATGTATGGCTGTATTCCTCTGAAAGCAAGTTTAAGCTTTTCCGTCTCTTTCTTTGAATTTCCGTGCAGAGTGTTGAAATGTTCCCCCCTTAAAGCAAAATGTAAGTGGTATGCGTGTTGAAAATGCTTTAACCTGTCTTTCTTCTTTCCACCAAGTATATATTGGAAGCTCAACTTGTAAAAAAATGCGTCTCATTTAAAACATAGTACAGTAGTATCTCAAATTTTAAGTACCCTACCTAAAGCTGACAGCCAAAAACAATTTCTAAATCTGACATCTTAATTAAAACAAATTTTTAAAACAGTACAAATTTTTAAAATGGCTTAGTGGGTTTTTAAATTTTTCTTAAGAAATTATAACGAAATTGATGCTATCTGAATAAAAACATTTTTTTTTATTTGCATGACAAGTATACATTGATATGTATTGTTATGTACATGTGTATATGTACATTTTTCAAAATACATTGCTTTAAATTTACATTAAAAATTACGTTTTTGTAATACACAAGCACATAGATATAGTCAGAGAAAATGTTCAAGCTACGAAACTAAGATTTATTCAAACTGGTAAAACATTACACAGCCACGATGAAGACTGCCTTTTTACTTCATTTTACAAAAAAAGGAAGTATTATATTCGCAAAAAACTTTTCACTCAAAAATCGGCCTTAATTTCCATTTTGTTCGCCCTCGAATAAATATTGAGTTTTGTTTTTCAACCCGAACACACGTAGATATATGCCTAAGAACTTATAGACACCCGAAGTATCCATTTTGACGATCCCCGAGTTAATTACAACGAGTTTTCTCGTGACGTCTGTATGTACGTATGTATGTGTGTATGTATCTCACATAACTCAAAAACAGTATGTCCTAGAAAGTTGAAATTTGGTACATAGACTCTTAGTGGAGTCTAGTTGTGCACCTTCCCTTTTGGTTGCATTCGGATGTTCCTAAAGGTTTTTTTTTACACCTTTTTGGGGGAAAACCATCGTTAATTTCAATGCAAACTTAAGTGGTGTTATAATTTGGCAAACATTTGGCGACGTATCTAAAAGCTTTTAGTCGCCAAGTTTTGTCACCATTTGGCGTTTTATTTTTAAACCTCGTTTCAATTTGCCCATATTTAGAGAGTTTCCATTGAATCACATTAAAATTGCCAATATTGGAAAAATTTATCTGTATAAAACGTTTTTACTTCCTTTTACAAAAAAGGAAGTATTGTATTCGCGAAAAAATTTTCACCCAAAAATTGGCCTTAATTTCCATTTTCCTCACCCCCAAATGAAAGTTGATTTTTTTTTTTCAACCCGACCACACGTGGATATGTGCCTAGGAACGTACAGACACCCGAAATATCCATTTTGACGAACCCCGAGTTAATTACAGCGAGTTTTCTCGTGACGTCTGTATGTACGTATGTATGTGCGTATGTGTGTATGTATGTCGCATAACTCAAGAACGGAATGCCCTAGAAAGTTGAAATTTGGTACGTAGACTCCTAGTGGAGTCTAGTTGTGCACCTTCCTTTTTGGTTGCATTCGGATGCTTAAAAGGGGGTCTTTTGTCCCCTTTTGAGGGGAAATCATTGTGAATTTCGATGTAATCTCAAGTGATGTTATAATTTGGCGGACACTTGGCGATATATCACCATTCTTTTGGTCGCCAAGTTTGTCGCCAACTTGGTGACAAATTTGGCGATTTTTTTTTTTTTTTTTTTAATCTGGTTTCAATTTGGCCATTGTTGGTGATATTTAGAGTAAACTGTTGGTGATATTTAGAGTAATATTGAGTTTTGTTTTTCAACCCGAACACACGTAGATATATGCCTAAGAACTTATAGACACCCGAAGTATCCATTTTGACGATCCCCGAGTTAATTACAACGAGTTTTCTCGTGACGTCTGTATGTACGTACGTATGTGTGTATGTATCTCACATAACTCAAAAACAGTATGTCCTAGAAAGTTGAAATTTGGTACATAGACTCTTAGTGGAGTCTAGTTGTGCACCTTCCCTTTTGGTTGCATTCGGATGTTCCTAAAGGTTTTTTTTTTACACCTTTTTGGGGGGAAACCATCGTTAATTTCAATGCAAACTTAAGTGGTGTTATAATTTGGCAAACATTTGGCGACGTATCTAAAAGCTTTTAGTCGCCAAGTTTTGTCACCATTTGGCGTTTTATTTTTAAACCTCGTTTCAATTTGCCCATATTTAGAGAGTTTACCATTGAATCACATTAAAATTGCCAATATTGGAAAAATTAATCTGTATAAAACGTTTTTACTTCCTTTTACAAAAAAGGAAGTATTGTATTCGCGAAAAAATTTTCACCCAAAAATCGGCCTTAATTTCCATTTTCCTCACCCCCAAATGAAAGTTGATTTTTTTTTTCAACCCGACCACCTGTGGATATGTGCCTAGGAACGTACAGACACCCGAAATATCCATTTTGACGATCCCCGAGTTAATTATAGCGAGTTTTCTCGTGCCGTCTGTATGTACGTATGTATGTGCGTATGTGTGTATGTATGTCGCATAACTCAAGAACGGAATGCCCTAGAAAGTTGAAATTTGGACGTAGACTCCTAGTGGAGTCTAGTTGTGCACCTTCCTTTTTGGTTGCATTCGGATGTTTCAAAGGGGATCTTTTGTCCCCTTTTGAGGGGAAATCATTGTGAATTTCGATGTAATCTCAAGTGATGTTATAATTTAGCGGAGACTTGGCGATTTATCGCTATTCTTTTGGTCGCCAAGTTTGTCGCCAACTTAGCGACAAATTTGGCGGATTTTTTTTTTTTTTTTTAATTTTTAAATCTCGTTTCAATTTGGCCATTGTTAGTGATAATTACAGTAAACTGTTGAATCATATTAAAACTGCAATAATGAGAAAATGACATTAAATTGGAGTAAAAGGAAGTCATGTGATGCACACATCAGCTCGTTTTAGCTTCGGTTCTCAACAAACTTGGGGTGAAAGTGTTTCTTTGCTTACTTCAAGGCACTATTTTCACTTCATTGGAGTAAAAGGAAGTCATACGATGCGCACATCAGCTCGTTTCAATGCAAACTCAAGTGATGTTATAATGTGGCAAACACTTGGCAATATATCGCCCAGTTTTTGTCGCCAACTTGGCGACAAATTTGGCGGGTTTTTTTTTATTTTTTAAATCTGGTTTCAATTTGGCCATATTTAGAGATTTCACCATTGAATCTCATTAAAACTTCCAATATTGGGAAAATGTATCTGTATAAAACGTTTTCTTTGCTTTGTTTCGCAATAAACTTGGGGTGAAAATATTGAAAGTGTTTCTTTGCTTACTCCGAGGCACTATTATCAATAAATTGGAGTAAAAGGAAGTCATGTGATGCACACATCTGCTCGTTCTTTTTTATCAAGATTTAAACTAATATTTCCACAACTATCTCGGTTGCTGATTAAATATCTACCTTTGTACTTCTTCCTTTTTTCCCATTTTACACAATTAAAACATATACAGACATTTATGCATAGTGCATTAGTTATTTTAATAATTAATATATTGCGCTAACAATAACGCTCATGAATTCTAATTTAATTTAGTACAGGCTGCATTACTTCAGTTAGACCCAATCTATTTATAAAATGTAACAACGTCTTGAATTATCTAAGTACTTCTAGAAAAAGTATTCCCAAATGTTTTTCAGGGCACTACACCACAGAAGCTAGAGTAATTAGAGCTTTAGTGTGTCTTAATCATCGCAAAAAACGGCAAATTCAATTAGCTTGATATCTGCCTTACATCCTACAGCTTCTTTTGTTTTTATTCTGTAATAATGTTACTTTTAGCATTTCTTATTGTAAACATTTAGATAATTTCTATGTATGTCCTTTATAAAGATAAAGCTGTATGGTGTTGACTTTCTGCTGGGAAATATATTTTCTATTTCCTAATTGGGTAATGTTTAGACTTCTGTAATTACTTGGTTTTACAGTTTCTTAGTCACTAAATTATTTATCTATCTTTAGAATCAGAAGATGATACAAAACTGCTTGCAAAATTTGTTTAACTTTGTTAATTTTAAACAGATTGGGAATTACTAGGCGCAACCGATAAGTTCGAGGGGAAATAAATGATAAAAGCTTAAGGGGCGTTTTGTGTTTAGGTTTTTCCTATTTATTTATTTATTCGGCAAAATAACATATTATTTCTTCTAATGAAAATTCGTTAAGTTTAGTAGCGATTAATTCATTTTGTAGCATATTTCATTTGCCTAGTTTTTTTTTTTTTTTTTGACGACAGAAGCAAATGAAAATTAAAAATAATCTACAGAAATTAATTCTGTTTGAACTGTAAAGATAATATGGGGACTGAAGATGTTTTTTGTAAAATGATTTATGAGAAACTGAAAAATAAATTCGAGTTAGGTGTCCTATAATTTGTACAACCTACAAGAACTGTGAGGGTCATTCTCCAGAAAACGTAACTTTTGAACGCAAATATTTTTCAATTTCGAAAACTTTTGTTTCCTTTTTTTTAAAAAAAAATTCCTACTTGAAAGTGTGATCTACTAGAAGTAACCATAAACAATGGCCCAGCTAAGTTCCAGTTATTTTACTCATAAATAAAAAAATAAAATAAACCCTTGTTCACGGAAATAAAAAAAAAAGAAAAAAAACTTATAAAATTTAAAAATCGAGGTCAAGTTAGTATCAAAGTAGTAATTTTGTTAATTGTGCAAACATTCAGCTATTTTAATGAATAGTGGGAATATAATATTAAGCTCTCTTACTTAAAGTACGGTTTAATTTGTAGTTTCAAATGTATGTTAAAAATAGTATTTAGTAAATTTGAGGATATACTGGCAATTTATTATTTTGGTAGAATGCCTATTATTGATGTATTTCTCCTCCATCATTTATTTTCACCTCAGAAATAATAACATTGATAAGGTCTCTCACGAAGGTGCGATTCACGGAGGTGAGGATTTTGCCATGAATATAGGCCTAATAGGTACACTTTTCAGGGAAAAATTGATTTTCCTCGTTGCTACAATCTGCACGTGTTAAGCATGTGAAAACATGTTCACATTTTTTTTACATTAATTTACATCCCTGAAATTCAATTTCACGGAGGTGAGAAGTCGGAATAACCATATTAAGTTTTTAAAGCAAAATCCATCTTTTTGTTTTTCGACAAAAGTCTCACAACTTCAACTATGGCTGAAAATAAACAAGGGGGCTTCCTTGTATCATGGAAAACAAAATTTAATGTCACTACTGCCACGTGTGTAATGGCATTTTTGGTTTAGGTAACGGAGGTTAGAAGTTATTGTGTGATACGATTCTTTGTTCTACAAAAACGAACCTAAATACAATATTAAAAAAAATAATTATACTTAAACAATTAATGTTTGAGACACTTGTGAAAGGAATTATCAAGAAAAAAGTATGTGCTTTTAATTAAACAAGTTATTAAGCAACATAAGCAGTCACACAAGGTCTGTGACATGCTACGGAGGTGGGAATTTACATGTTGTGAACCAAAAATATACTAAAATAAAAATATTATTAAAAAAATGTTGGCAGGTTTAAGTAGATATATTTTTGATAAATTAAAAATCATTGTTAAATGAATTGTTCCTTCAAGTTTTTACTGTAAAAGGCGTGTGACAGAAAAGTTACACTTTTTGGAGAATGATCCATAAATAGTATTGTCTGTTTTCAGTGTACGTAAATTCTTCTTTGTTAATTTAGGATTACCTTTTATGAACTTTACGTTAGTTTAGACACTAAAGCAAAGCACTCAAACTTAAAATGCTATCGTTTTCTGCCTCAAGCTTTTTTTTTAATAAATACTAATGATAAACATCCAAGGTTCTGTATGAATTGTACAAATAAAGAATAATTAATTTGTCCTTGTATAGCCTTAGACAAACCATGCAATTACGGAAACTTAATTTCTTTAACAAATAAGAAAAATTAACGTTCATTCTGGAACTTCTGCGTGAAGTTGTAAAAGGGTTTTAGATAGGTTGAATTATGAAACTAATTTTGTATATTACTTCTGGTTTAAGTATTCATTTTGTAATGCCTACGCATACATGTAGGATCATGAATATTGATGACAGTTTTGTCACACTTCGTTTAATTTATAAATAATATATTTGTATGTTTCATTAATCTAATGCAGCGGAAACAAAATGTTTAGACATTGCATGTTTAAGTATTATTTTACGGCAATTAAATGATTAGTAGTAGTTCTTTGAAATTATATTTTAATGCTTTTATTGATGATCATATTAAACATTTAACTAGAATATTTTACTACTTAACGCAGAAATAGTAACGATTAAGCTGTTTTATTGTAAAATTTAAACTACGGGATTTGTTTATTTCCAAATTTTAGGTTTAAACTTTTCAAAAGATTGAATTTCTACATTTTACGGGAGATTTCCATAGACACTTTTACCAAATAACTTTTTTTCAATTTCATTAAATGCTGTATTTTAATTATCTTTTAGTCGAAATCCCTGAATAAAAAAAAGGAAAAAATTGCATGGATAAGTTCAAACAAAGAAGTTGCATCGTTTGTTTTAAATAAAGACAATGCAAGTTACAATAAGTCGAGAAGTATTCGCTGGATAACTGTATCCGCTTACAATCAGCGGAGTAATGAAGAATGTATGACCAAAAAGATAATTACCGTTAATCTTTGCAATGGCAGAAAGAGAGACATGTTGGTGACGTGGAAGATGATTATAAATGAACAATTTATCAGAAGGTTGTTTTAAATGAAATCATTGAACAGCAGAAATAAAAAACATAACTATATACAATTTATTTACAATAATGAATCACCAAAATATGCAGCGCCTTTTAAAATCACAGTCGCCTTATTCCAACTTTAGTTAATTTATTATTTTTGGAATTCTAAATTAAAAGCTAAAGTTATTATTTTTCTTTTCTTCTTGCAACACATCAGTACAACAAGACTTCGCTGTATGTTTTAACTCGACGGAATTTTTTCCTGTCCGTTACAAGACATACTCGAATGTGATTGACAATACCACAAATGATATAAAACAAATAAGGATTTTGCACCGAGACAAATGGGTTGCGTTCGATGAACCTCACCGGTCGACCGGTGAGTAACCGGTTACTAACCGCAGCGTTCTATCATCTATCGGTTACCGCACCGGTTACCATTTTTAACTGTTGATTGGTTGATTGAAGCACGTGATCATTAGCTGTCACGTGATCGGTTAACCGGTAGTTAGCGGTTGATCTCGTCAAACGCAAGCATGGAGAGCTATTGTTTTCTAGGCTAAATCCTGTTAAAGGCTGTAGCGTCACTAAAGAAGGGTTCGTTTTAGCTGTATGCCACCTTCGTTGTTACGTGTAAATTATTTGATGCTTGCTAAAGCTTTTCGCAAAAGTTTTACATTTTGGAAAGTTAGGCAAGCTTCCAAAATGTGTAGCGTTAAAAAAAATACTAGATACGTCGCCCGGCTTTGCACGGTCCACCTCGAAAATAAAAGTTTTGTCAAGTGACGCGTGTTCAACAATCAGGCGTGAACAAAAAAAAATCAGTAAAATATTGCGGCAGATTTCGGAAAAACAACCAAAAAGTAAAAATTTTAAATCCCCCGATTACAGGAGAAGTCTTTAAAACAAAACTCAGAACTTTATGCTCACATTCGAGACAAAAAATGGCAACACATATTTCTTCTCAATGATTTTCTTCACCGCTATAAATTTTAATAAAAGCATTGTTGCAGAAAGCCGAGATGAATCACTGAATAATAATTTGAATGGAGGAAAGCCTTCGAAAAATAGGGATTTTATGTCGAAATTTAAGTGTCATAATTAATAGCTTTTAATTGATAACTCCGCTAATTATTATCGGAGGAATATGTTAAATATCCAAACATAAAGACGGGAAGATTACGAATCCATCGATACCTGGTTCGATGGTCAGTTCACTGTCGTTCGGGAGAGGAAACTTGAACATAGATACATAGGTACATACATAGATACATACGCTCGGCTTTTAATTATACAAGATAATTTTAACTCAAGCATATTTCTGAATTTATTTAGAATGATAATGAAAGTACATCGTAATTTAAAATTTAACAGTTTTAGTCTTTATTTCAGCACTTAAGTGCACAATGTCCGACTATTAATACGAAAAGCCGGAGAATGTCGCTAATGATTGCATATTGAAGAGCGGTCTTGCGCACTGCAATCGGCGTCATTCTAAAGTAAGTGGTTCTCGTGGAAAGGGCGCATGAAAACGTATCTCTCTAAGTTCTGTCATCAAAGTGAAAAATGGAGCAAAGAATTAGCATTAAGTTTTGCATAAAATTGGGCAAGACAGCTGCAGAAACATGCAAAATGTTGAAACAAGTTTACGGAGAGTAAGCTCACTAACTTTTGAATGGTTTAAACACTTCCGGGTCGCTCGGCAAAAGCGTCGATGATGATCCACACACAGGTCGGCCGCAGTTCGTATGCACGCTGGAAGTTCGCATTTGGGCGACAACAGGAATTGAGACGCTAAGATTTAATACGCCTTTCTAAAAGAACCACGTACTTCAGAATGACGCCGATTGCACTGCACATGCGCAAGAAAACGCTCTTCAATATGCAATCATTAGCGCCATCTTCCGGCTTTTCGTTCTCTTGCAGTTACGTGAGACCTGGAAATTAATAGCCGACTCTGTATTTAAGTTACAAAGAAGAAATAGCTTTGTAAATATTATGCACAAGTCAACAAGTAATCGGCATTTAAAAGACCAAAAACTGATAAATACAAGAATGAAAACTGATTTACTTGTATTTATCAATTTACTGTTCCGACTAATCCAGAACTATCCAATTAAATATTATGTACAAACGTACAAATTATCTGTATCTGAAACGCAATATAAACGGATGTATATAATTTATAAAATATGAACGTTTCTTTAAAATAAACAACATTTTTTAGAATCATAACCACTTTACTTGGTGAGATTTCTGTGCTCAATTAATTCTGGCTTACTTGCAGTCATTGAAAAATCACTGCCTTAAAAAAACTCAATATTTAGATCAGTCACATTTTGGTTATGAAAGAAATAAAACCAGTCAAAAGCAACGATATAATTGCAAATTTTATCTTTCGATTGTGATATGGTACTTTTTATTATAAAATTAAAATTTCTTAGATAAAGTTGCCACTGGATTTACATCTTTAGTACTCAAACATTCCTAAAGTGCAACATTTTCTAAAGAATTCGATCACATAAACTAAGTGAAAAATATTTTATCTTGACAGTTATGACTCTGGAAAATATGTATTCCTTTTACAAGTGAGTTAAGTTCAACAGAGTTATTTTTTAAGTTTAGTTTTATATCTTATTTAATGATCGACAATCTCACAAGGATATCTTTAAATGTCGCTAACTTCATCATAAGTTCAGTCATAAATGTCTGACCAAATGATCATGCCATCATTATGTGTTTACACATTATGTAATCATTTTAAGTAAGTTATATAATTAACGAATTAAATTTGGTAATAACAGGGAGCGTTTATTCAGTCACCACAGATGTTCTTCGTAAAAGGCTTTTCTCAATACTAATCAGTCCTGCTCGTAAATCGAAAAGAGAATTCGGTGGCAATGTTTCTTCCACTAAAATATTATTCCCCTTTAAGTGATAAATCCTAGTCAATTATAAAAGCATACAATGTTGATTTTTTTTTTTTTTTTTTAGTTTTTAACGGAACAAAGATCACTGTGGATAAAAACTGAAGGTCCTCTCAAAGAATAAAAACAATAATATATACATTACGTTTTATTAAACATCAAATAATAAAAATACAATATACAAATTCACAACACGTAGTTTTGTACAATCATGTTAGATAAAACACAGTTACATGACATTGTAATGGTAATGCAAAAGGAATGAGGAAATGAAACAGACTGAACAGTGGCAATGAAAGACTCTTCTACCCAAACGATGCTTATTTTGTCTCTTAAATAAATTTGCGAAAATTAATTTTCTTACTCTGGTACAATGCATTGTTTTAGATATTTTGAATAAGCTTAAGATCAGTCTAGTTCTTGTGCAGAACGCAACTTGGTGCGAAATTCAAACCAATGAAATGAAGTGGGGAAAAAATACGCACAAAATACATAACATGATACAATGATACAATTACAAAACTAATTACAATGTTATGCTGAAATATTTTTTTCAACAAATATCTTGGTTTTCTTTCGTTCAACTGTTGTTTTGTGGGATCGAGTATCAACTAAATGAAAGTGAGAAATTGACAATCAAAGTCATTAACGCGACAAAGAGGAAATTTTTCAAAAGGAAAAAAACTATTAGGAAATCATAAAGTGACAAAAATAGCTAGTTAAGTGTTTTAATTTAAAAGCAAACTACATTAAGCTGTACATTAAAAACACGATCCAGTTTTTTCTTCTTCTTGTTTTTCAATAATAATTCCGAATAGTTTTTGAGCAATCACGATTGTTTATTGTTCTCACTTGACAGTTTTGAATTCCTATGATTTTATTTTCCCCCCGCCTCCCTCTGCAGCACCACCCGTCGACCGGCCTCACGATGCTGCTCCTCTAGCGAAAACCGTCTCCAGGTTGCATCACTTACTTGCCTACACTTACTCACACATACACCTACACACACAGACATACACACACGCAAACACATACACACAACTACCCACCCATGCACATACCCCCCCCCCCAAAACACTTAACTACCCCCACACATATACCCCACATACACCTACACACACAAACACATACACACACGCATACATACAGACACCTACACACACAAACACATACACACACGCATACATACAGACACCTACACAAACACATACACACACAAACACATACACACACGCATACATACAGACGCCTACACAAACACATACACACACAAACACATACACACAGACACAAACACATACACACACACCTACACATACACACAACTACCTACACATACCCTCCACACAAATACACAACTACCCACACACACAACCCCACATACACCTACACACACAAACACATGCACACAAACATACATACAAACACCTACACATACACACACACAAACACATACACACAATTACCCACACATACACATACCCCCACACAAACATACATACACACAACTACCCACACACACACATACCCCCCCCACACACACACACAAAATAAATGCCTACATGCACACACACACACACTCGTGATTGCGAAAAACATTATTTGAATTCAAGATGTCAAAGTTCAAATTATTTTTTATTGTTTTATTTATTATTTTTTTAACCTATTTTTTTTCAATCCAGAGTTGGATTTTTCAATGTCAACTCCATATTATGCATATAATTATCATTCCTAAAGATATACACCAGGAATTTTGCACGGCGCAAACAAAAAAATATTACAGGAAATACACCGCCAGCTCAGTCATTTCCAGCCGAGGACTGCAGTTTCGTGCTTATTAGCACTCATCAGCCCGGCATAGGAAAGTGACTGAGCTGGAGATGGGAAACCTCTTAAGGAAGCCAAGAGTGCGAAACAAACTGGTAGCTAATATAGAATTTGCAGAATAAACTGATTAATTAACCGGTAATTTACTGAAAAAAATATTAGTTGAACTTCGAAATTATTTGATACTAGACATTATTTAAAGTCTAATAAATTGGTTTTGTACAACGCTTTGAATTTTTTGCAAGAAGACAACAACTTTAAACAGTTGTATATCCTCTTTAAAACTTTAAGTGCACATATTTTTTTAAGTTTTAAAGCGAACTCAAAGAACTTAAGTTTGGTAGTTTTAAATCATCATTAACTGAAAAATAAAAATAAAGAGACGAGTACTAAAAGTGTTTTTTTTTTCTTTATATTTTTTCAAATTAACTATACGAATGAAAATAGAAACTCTCATTAAAAAAGAAAAAAAAACTTTATTTGAACCAGAAATACATGATTAAATTGCAAATTTGGAACGTAGCAATTTTTCCCTTTTGTCAGTTTCATTCTGCTTCATGAATAAGTCTTTTATCTTACCCATACGTACTTGAGTTACACATCAAAGAACATATATGAGGTCTGTGGTGTATAAATATTTTTATCGAACGAATTTAAAAAAAGTAGGCCGCTTTATTATTTATACTGCTTTATTGGCTGGCCGCATACGTTATTTTCTTGCACTAAATATGACGACATTTTCTACTCTTATTCACATGTAACACATAGCGTTTAAACGTTTTATAAACGTTTTAAAATGATGGTCACAACATTGACAACTTTTTTAAAGCGTTTATGTAACGAAGTAAGAGTAACTTGGCCAGGAGTATTTTTTTTTGCAATAAAAGCAAAAATATATCTGGGCAATTCTAAATCAAATAAAAATATTTTTCATTATCGACGAAATAACATTCAGAAAAAAATCAAAAGCAAAAGGTAGAAATGTAAAATTAAATTATTAAGTAATCATTCATGCTTAAAGATAAATCTTGGGAAAGAGTTAAACAAGATTTCAATAGTTGTCAAAATGCTGTTTTATTATTGCCTGTCCAGATATTTAACATTAAAATCAGTTAATACAAACACCATGGATGTTTATAAACATTTATGTTTTATTTAATCCGTTAAAATAGTGTAATTAAATAAAATAAAGAAACATTTAATTTTTAGTATTGACTGTTTTTTTTATCATGTCAATTAAATCTTTTTTTTTTTTTTTTTTTGAAATTAAATGCATCAAATCTCCAAATTAAGAAAATTCTTCTCAACTTTTTAAACTTTAAGACAAAATAATCGCATTTCGGGTTTAATTAGGCTTGACCACCGTATGAATTAACCTATTAAGCGCCGCTATATGAACCACATTGAAAATACTTAAGTTTTCATGTGTTTTGATATTCAATACACATCTCTAATCATATGTAGCTGAAATTTCGCAAAAATATTTATTAGGTTAGGAGATATGGTATGGTCCCAAAATGGGAGACTTGGCGTTTAATGGGGACAACATACATATCCCTGCCACTATGTTGATACTTGAATAATTTCTGGCTAAATCCAATTAGAAACCCCTAAAATCGTTTTTATGTAATTAATATGGCTAGGTATTGGTACTTTATGTACATATTTAACATATTCAAGCTTTAAAATGTAGAACTTTTAAGTTTTCATGACATCCAAAGCTATACATTTTGGGCCCCCTTGCAACAAAAGCTGTGGAGGCCAGTCCCAGAGGCTAGCAGTGTATATTTGCAACATTAATAATTATTAGTATGCTAGTTATTTTCAATTTCTTGAGCCGTTGGAACCCTTAAGAACGTCTCCCCTCCCCTCCCTCTGCCCGTACATCACTCCGTGTCTGGTTTATTTCTTGTTGCATTCCTTCTTATACATTTTTGTACAAAACGGAACTTTTCCCACACATTTTACGACCTTTTAGCAAAAAGCCTTAGGATTTTCATACACAAAAAGAGAAGAGGTAGCTTTTTTCTATTAACCATGTAGGGGGATCGAGCAATGGTAAATGACAATGACATGAAATGTCATTTACCATTACACACTTCCACACTATATAAAATGTATCTTATAAAATGGAACTAAGATTTCTTTGGGCTCCCTGATGGTGTGATTGTGTTATTATAGGCAAGGGTTTTTTTGCAGTCAACATTTCGGTTGCTTTACAACATGTTTGATGACATGATTTATTTATCATCATAATGATTTTAGAGATAAATATCTGGCATGCTTCGCATTGAGGAATTATCAACGGTCATAGTTTCTCCGATTTCATCCAACAAATTACGATAAATGGTAAAAATATAAAGTGAGACAGTTATCGCATTATCTGTGATCTAAACGATTTCGATTAAAGTTTTTTTTTTTCTCAACTATCTGAAAAGAATTTGGCGATTCACAAACAAGTGATATTGCACTCATCTTCTTGTTTTAAGCTAAAATATATTATTTTAATAGTGTTTGAAGCTCGTAGCAAAGTCAAAAATTCTTACTACATTTTTGATTTCAAAAAAAAAAAAGTTGAAGAAATTTCTCTATTGAAATTCAATCTCCCTAATTGAAGGGGGAGCGCCCTCAAGGGGGAAGGGAGCATGGAGCTGACTGAGCTACAAAATATTTTTATGGAGGGGGGAGGAATAGTTTTAATGGGAATTTGAACTCTTTTTACGGAAATATCTTTCGTGATCTGTAGAAATTCAGAGAGATGCGTCATCCTCCTTAGGGAGAATTGGCACCCCTGTTTTTCAGAACTTTCTTCTAAACGAATGGAATGTTACTTGTTTTGATAAAAGCACCTGCTCTTGACCTTGAACAACAAAAGAGTGTGAAACTACAAAGGGGGCTGTGGCTTCAACAGGAAAAAAGGTGAGAGTTCATTCATGCAAAATGGGCGAAGACGATTTCTACTTGGTATGACTTGCTCTGCTAATCAGAACACGCCAAGTCTCCCATTTTGGGACTTCAGTAAATAAAGTCCTCTAAAACTACTTCAATTTATTTTTCTTGGCCCCTGTTTGTTGTGATTTGAAAAAAGGTCTATTGAGCTTCATATTCCATGTTCCTAATTTCCTGCGTTTGCATTTATTATTTTTTGGGAATTTTTTCCCCGTGCAATGCAAAAACAAGAAATTTTCGCAAAATTTAAAATTTTTTTTAAAAAAGAATTTGCATTCCAAACTTTTTTGAAAAAATTACCAGTAAAGTTTGGTTCTCTTTCATTCATTTTAAAAAATTTCGAAATGATATCTCAATTACTTGATGAAGAAAAAAATCTTAATTGAAGGTTCCCAAAATGGGAGACTTGGCGCTTAATGGGTTAGATACTTTTACTTGAAAATTCATGCAAACCTAGTAACCCGCTATCGATGAAAAAAAAAATGTTTGACACTGTACAAATTAATAAGTAAAATACAAACATAGCTTTTTAAAAATGTAGTTAAACAGTCGTTAAAAGTTAAAAAGCATTAACATTTACTACAGTCATTTTAATTCCTTCTTCCATATGATTTGACAAGTTTTAGTTCGGGACAGCATGAGTTATATAAATATTGTATATAACGTACATTTTCCAATTACATAATATCAGTTCATAATTGAATAGTTTATCTTATCAAATTTTTATATAGATAACACAGATTTAAGATAAACACTTATGTACAGATAACGCAAAAATAATCTATACAAAATACAGTTGATGACGAGAAGTTAAGTATAAATATAATATACATATTTACAAGAAAAAATATGATAATATTTAGCCAAAGAACTATTAAGGAAATATTTTGAGATAAAATTTTTAATAACTAAGCTCATCGTCGTGTATGCGACATTTTAGCACCATATTATAATTGGAAAATTCTAATATACAAGTACAAAGAAGCATAAATAGTACAACAGAAAACAAATCTAATTAAACTTTCAAGTTTCACGAATCCTTAAATTGAAATTTAAGCTTTTAGTTGTTACATAGTTTTATTAGTTGTTTTGAAATACAACATTAACAGAAAAAATGCAAGAATTAAGATAAAAATAGCATTATCCTTCCTTAGAAAATGTATTTGAATTAACACCTTAGTAAGAAAAGAATAATATATATATTAATATATGAAAGTCGAAGCTGAAACGTATTTTTTAAAAGTTTATAAAAGCATAACGATTTCTTTTTAACTGTTTCATTTCAGCTCTCTTGAGGGTCAATTATTTACATAGTGAGTCCGGCATATTAACCTCCCGTATTTAGAGAGGGCACTGTGTGATGCGTGATGGGTACATGGTCGTTTAGTGGTGGAAGTGGTATCGACAGATATCAGTGTCTATGCTATGGAAATGCATAGCACGGTGAGCGTCTTGATGTGCTGTGGATGAGCATATTACAAATAGTGATTTTAGATTGCTACTCAGCAAGAATTTCACGTTCTGCTTGAATTCGAAAGACATGATCATCTTCCAGATAGAAACGTGGTTCCTGAAACTTTACCTGTATGTTTGCTTTTACCTCCTACGCCCCACTTTACAATATGCCTATGGAATTGGCACGAAACTAAAGGCATATCGCCAAGTTGTCATCATTTCTGGTGACTTACCGGAATTTTTGGCCTCAAATATGACAAGAAATTACCAAATGTCGCCAAGATCGGCGACATTTCTTGGCCCAATCCCGGACAGTGATCTTCACAACGAAAGTCATTTTTTAAGCCGAAAAGAATCATGTCGGCCGAGTTGAAACCAAATAGGAAATTCTTACCATAACTCACACAGCGTCCTCTCCAAATACAAGGAGGTCAATTTTCCGGACCCTGCATTTTGTGTCAAATTTGACACTGGTTAAATATTTTTCCATGCATTCGCACAAAAGAGCCTCTTTTCTTTGCCTCTTTTATGAAACAAAGTGTGCGAAAATTGATGCAACGTTCATTTAATTTCAATACTTATTATATTGCTTAAACTGATATTAAAACATAACATTCTTATAGTGAAAATTTAGATGCAATTCAAGCCAATTGCAATAACATTCATCTCATTTTTAACTTAAAAAACATGTTGTAATGATTTATTTGGACTTTAAATTAAATGAAAAATAGGCTTTGACATATTTTGCTTAGCACTGTACATTCATACTAGGCTCATGCAGTTTCAGTATCTCAATTGCATACATTATGTAACTTTAATACATCTTAAAAGTACTTAACTTATTTTACCTTAGTAGTACCAATTACACCTGTTTCCTTCTTACATGTATGGAAATAACATAAGGGCCTGAATAAAAGAAGTGACTTTACAAAACCAATTGCATGTAGTTTTTTCTTATATATTATATCTGGGTTAAAAATTAAAGCTCATTAAATAAGGTGCTAAATTACGAGATCACTTTAAGGGACTGTTTTCATTCAAAAAACTAAACTGCAACAAAAGTAACGAAATAAATTTTATTAAAAATGTCGTACTTATACTTAAACTTCAGTTATTTCGTTTTCAGTCGGTTTACTTAACCCATTTTTTAAGGAGGTACCATCTTTTTCGGTTTTCATCATCGTTATGGCAGTTGACTGCTCCATTTCTCTGCTCCGGTTTTTCATCGCTTGAGATGTTTCAGTCTTTTTGTCTCCAGTGCGAGTGGATGACCCTCTTCTAGTACGTTTAGGAAAGAAACTGTTTTCAACAACCAGTTGTGCATTGACCTCTCTTTGTGCGGCACAAGTAAACGCTTTAGCAAAGCTCTTCTTGAAGTTATCGCTTAAAAACGCGTACAGAATTGGATTAACTGCAGAATTAGCGTACGACAAGCATCCAACGAGCAACATCAAAGTAAAACTCACAACGTTTTGGCCAGAAGTTGGTGGCATAAACGTTAACCATAACTGTGCACTCCAATACGGCAACCAACAGATGACGTAAACAGTCACAACAGTCAACACCAGGTATGTCACTTTCCGATGGGAACGCCTTTTTTCTTTACTTTTATTCTTTGGCCCTACAGTTCTTAGTTTGCATAAAACTAAAAAGTAAAACACCAGAATCAACACTAATGGAACAGCAAATCCAAGGGTAAATGCATAAATTGTGAAGGCCATTTCACCCTTCATGTAAGAACTTTCAGGCCAAAATATGTTGCATGTTATAAAATCAGGACTAGGTTTTATAATTCCAGCGTACATATAGATAGGGACCATAAGAAGGGCTGATATTGTCCAGGCTGTAAGGCAAATGAATTTGGCTATGAAAGGTGTACGGTATGTTGGTGATTGAATCGGATGGCACACTGCCACATAGCGATCAGCACTCATAACGGTTAAGAGAAGACTGCTGGTAAACTGGTTTATACTCGTAGATGTCATATATATCTTGCACATTATTTTTCCAAACGGCCATGAATTGTAGATCATAGTAGTCAACAAGAAGGGTAGCCCTATGAGAAACATTTCATCAGCAAGAGCCAAGTTCAGAATGTACATATTTGTCACAGTCTGCATTTTGGAAAATCTGCAGACAACGTAGATGACTAAAGTATTTCCACATAGTCCAACTAAGCACACAATACCATACAGGATCTTGGCGAACTCAACAATGATTAATGGCGGGCCAAAGAAGACATCCGGTCCATCCGCGTGAAACTCGTCTGGATACGTGCAGTTTGAATCGTTAGAGAGAAGGAAAGGGTATAACGAGCTGCAATTTACAGACATGTTATAGAAAAGAAGTGGAAGTTCTAAAAACTCTGCCATGTTTTTATTTATTATTCTTAAATTATATTTTCTGAAGATATTATTAGCATATAACTTGAAATTCAAATGCAAGTCAGGAACTCACAAAAACATTCATCACATCTGGAATTCAAATTTAATGTTCTATTTAACTTGTGATTAAAAAGTGTCAATGAAATAGGGCTTATATATATACTCATTTGCCTCGAAAAAGACTCCATTGCCTTTTCATACTTTCTAACACTTTTTGGAACGTTAATATCATAAACTCGGCTAATTGAATGATTTTTTTTTTTTAATTTTTTTTTTTTAAATTTTACTTCCAATAATTTAATCTGTTTTCATCTTTTATATTTGCTTATGCAGCTAAACTTTCTAAAAAATCAAAAACAACAACAGAAACGTCGTACATTCATTGATCTTGTAATTTCTGACGAAAAAAATGTCTTTATTATTTCTTGTGAAAAATTACTTGGAGTTGGTAAGGTTGAGTAGATGCAGAAACTATTACTTCAACTACATTATGATTACAGCCGTTTCAATGAAAAGAGGAACTCATCTTAGACTTTTCTTTGGAAGCAGAGAACTTTATTGGATGGAACTCCACATTTTAAACTGAAAAATAAAACAAAAATTATTATTTTTGAGTTTTTCTAATTATTTTTAAATAAACTTTATATATATTTTGACACAATAAAGAGTTTTACGAAATTAATATTTTTAAATCATAATATTATTATATAGGCTTAATTTCTTTAGTACAATATATATATATATATATATATATATATATATATATATATATATATATATATATCTTTTATTTATTTCATTTTTAAGTCGTCATATCAAAGGTTAAATTTGTACAACTGGCGTACAGTGTAGGACTGAATTTAGAAGAAACTATTAGTATTTTGATTCATGAATCCCGTACTTAAAATAGTTATTGGAAATTACTTATATATCACTGTTAATAATGAGATCAAAGTAATTTCCACTAACTGGTTGTCACTTGTTGGTTTCAATCCAACCAGTGCATAGAACACCACTGGCTAGAAGTATTGCAAGTTTGAGAAACTATTATTTTTGCAAGATAAGATATTAAGAATAGTATTTTTTAACTTGAACTTATTTTTTTAATGAAAAGGTAGAAACGTTTAAAGAACCGATATGGGAAGTTTGGCAATTGAAAGAAGTGTTGCAAAAACTGTTGGTTCCCATACCAAAAAGAGAGGCTGTAAGAGAACGAAAGGTTTCCTAAAACCACAATGCTATTCTGTTCAGTTGCACTTACTTATTATTCTTCATGCGTAAATTCCCTTTATTGTATCTTCATTTAATTGTATCTGAAGGGAGCCGCAATGGATTGCTATTACTGATAACGGTCTATTTTAAATCCATTTTTTTAATATTATGTTTTTATGAAACTAAACGAATACTTGTGTTCAATAACTACAAAACCCAATGATACCTTGTCTCTAAACTAATTCAATATTTTGACACAAAAAAGCATGAGTTGAATTGATTTATTGATAGGGGGGCTATTAAAGATGTCTCATGCTTAAACCGAGAGAACTCGGGCGGGGTTCTGAGTCAACCCAGTCACTCAAAATCTTCTATTTTCGAGTGTGCAACTCAACAGATTTGAACCCGAACTTCAGTGGCTTACTTTCTAAATCTTTTTCTTCAAGAGCCAGTAGTTAGTATTTTTATTTGTTGAGAAACTGCATTAACCTTTTGGGAGGAAATCTGCAACTGAAGGTCAAATTCAAACATCCCAAATATTTTAATTTAAATGCGAGCAATTTACTTTCAAGGTTTAGTCCAATTATGTCTGTGATGAATGCATGTAATTACTAGTAAGTGTCTTTTCTTTATTTTGTACTTTTTTTCCAAATATATTATGTATTTCTTAAACACGTGTTGTAGTAATCAATTCAAAGACTCCTTTTTAGCCTACTTTCCCAGTAAAAATCAGAGAAAGAAGAAAAAAGCATGAAAGAAGGCTTAATACATCTTAAAAATATCCCGAAAAACAAAAAAAAAGTCAAAAATAAATAAAATAGTTAGATAAATATTGAAAAATTAAAAATTGGAAAGTAGGGTATTGAGATGGGGAAAAATGTCTGTCGGTCTGTCTGTCTGTCGGTCTGTCTGTCTGTCGGTCTGTCTGTCTGTCGGTCTGTCTGTCGGTCTGTCTGTCTGTCCCCCCCTAATAACTTTTGAATGAATAGTCCGATTCGAACAAATTTTTTTTTGTTAGAAAGATCTCGGCGAGGACATCTCATTCCCATAATTCATTTTTTGATTTGAACAATTTTTCGTTCAATTTTGAACAGTTCAAAAAAACTTAACATTAGCGCCTACGGGGAAATTCAAATCAAAAATAAATCTTGAACTTAGAAGCGAAGTGGCTTCAAACAAACTTTGTAGGGAAAAACTTTTGATAAAAAACATGTATCGAAAATATCTTTTTGATCTGAACAAGTTTTCGTTCAATTTTGAACAGTTCAAATCTCTTAACATTAGCGCCTAAGGGGAAACTGAAAGTCAATATAGATTCCGAACTTAAAGGCGGATTTACTTCAAACAAACTTTGTTGGAAATAGCTCTTGACGACCTACTCCCGACTCCGACTCCGAGAATTTAGGGGCACCTGACACCGACTCTGACTCCTGTTCCCGACAATTAATCGGACTCCGACTCCCCGACTTCGACTCTGACTTCGTAGCTTTGGCAAACATTTATACACGGAGGACAAATGACTGACTCCGATTCTTGGATATTCGACTCCGACTCTTTTATCCCAAAATGAGATTGACTCCGACTCCGACTCCGCTGCTGTGGTTTTAACTGTGAAATAATTATTGTTGATATGATTTGTTTTTATTTTCACGCTAAAGTTTTAATTTAGGTATTTAGTTTTCGGTGAATAAACTCGAAAAATATGCGCAGACGATTTTTTTTTTTTTTTTTTTTTTTTTTTGACAATAAAAATTATTTCTTTATGTTGACATTTTATTGTTTTTTTTTTATTTTGGTAAGTGCATTAATTCGTTTAAAAAATTATTTTTGGCAACAGGGGAAAAAGAAACGATTTTTTTTATATGATGTATTTATTTTAATGAACTTATTATTATTTTTTCGTATTGAAAGCTGTTAAAAAAATTTTTTAATGGAAAGAAGTGTATTAGCTGCTTTGTTTAAAAGGTGCTGCTATTTTATTTGTTCGTTTTTTTGAAGAAAAGTAAGGAATATTTTATTCCTAGAAATCAGCTTAAAATATTTAAAAAAATATGTTTGACAAAATTTTCGATTTTAGCTATTTTTGAGAATTCTGATCAGGTACTAGAAAGTAGTATGGGTATACGGGAAAGTAGGCTCGTCTAGTTCTAGACGGAACTTCTTGTTTTTTTGTGCAAAGATATCTGTTTTACAAATTGACAATGAGCTTTTGTTGAAATTGCATTAAGGAAACATTCATACATGGGGTCATTCAGGCACAACGCTAGACCTTTTGCGTCATGTTTAGCTCGAGAGTTCTCTCGAGTTAAAAACTATCCGGCTCCTCAAACTTAAAATACCATTGTTCAGTACTGTATTTGTTAATACCTTTCTCATACTGTTTTGTGTTAAGTGATTTTTTTCAATATATGCGGCAAATATCTTCTTTAAAATGATGTTTTTGCAAGCGAAATAGTAATTTAATATTTAAATGGTAAATATATTATCTATTTGGTTCCGAAATGGTGTTTTTTTTTCAGGTGTTAGCTAAACATATATGCAACACTTATATTTCAATAAAACGCTCAATTTAAATAGTAAGTCTTTTGTATTTTATACAGATTTTATTTAAACAGGCAGTTTAATCCAGTGATTAAAAAAACGATTCATATTAGTGTGAATTGTTGGTGATTAAGAGTAAGTCGTCCGATTGGAGTGATTTACAATTTTTTGTTCAAAAAATTGACGCACGAATACGACGAAGGGAATTTTAACAAAACTCAAAGTTCGTATTTTTTGAAATGATATACTTTTAATTCATTTAATGAAGTTGTAAATAAAGTTTCTCAAGCTAACTGATGCATTGATGGTACCCTGTAATTTGTTTATGCTTTTTCGTTTGTATTGTGGATTTTTTTTTTTTTTTTTTGAAATATTAAACTATTTTTATTTACGGTTTGTATTTATGTGTGTGTGTCAAGTTATATTTTAATTACGAAGTTGAAATATCTGTGTGTTTGGGTCTGAGCCAAAAATGTTAGTACATAACCATTAAAAACGCTTTAAGCGTTCAAAGAAAAGAGGAAAAAAACAAGTTTGTTTAACAAGATCTTCAGATGTCGCTAGAAGGCTTTCGCAAAAGTTATAATTTAATTTTGGTTTGGGGAAAGCTTTGCTATGTAGTGCTATCATTTTCTTGACAACATTTTTTTTTAATTAAAAAAAATTCAAACAAGGAAAAAAAAAATATTTGTGTGCGGAATAAGTCCAAAACATTTTCTGTATATGTTCGTTGAAATTATAAAAGTTTTCTTAATATTTTGCTCAAAAAATTTGTTTTTAAAATTGTTGAGAGAATATAAAGAAACAAATAAGTGCACTCAATACTGAATTATCCAAGCGAAGTTCATCAATTTATCAAATCGTAATTAATAATATTATCGAATAAATTTTCTTACCCAAGTAACTGAGACGTTTTGCCTACTTTTTAAAATAAACTAATCACAAACAGTTTCCATTTCGATATTTTTTTATTGAAATTTATCGAAAATCTCTTTTTGTCTTAATGTTGGATGCGGTAAATAAGAGATGTTATCTTCAGTAAGATAAACAGTGGAAATTTTGAATAGTTTGTGATTTTTCCAGCATATTGTCGCCTCAGAGCAACAATAAGATATGTAATCTCAGAAATAACACTAAGATATCTTACTATAGCACTGAGGTGAACATGTAGTGAAACTTACCGAAGTGTCTGCCAGTATGTAGTAAAATACAGGGCGATCTAAAGGTAGCTCAAACTTTTATAAAATAAGTGTGTAAAAAATATTGTTTGCTTGAAATTCAACTTATTCGGAAAAATGGCAGCACTGTTTTCTTCGGAATGACATGCAGTTCTTATTTCCCATGCACACTGACAGTAGCTTTTGGCTTTTCGTTTGGTCAAGTTTTTTCACCAGGTTCAAGGAATTTTTATTATTGAGCAGACGTGGCTCCAAGGGAGGGGCAGGGGGGGCAATTGCCCCCTCGTCGGAAGCGTCTTGCCCCCCCGTCGGGGAAAATTTAGTATTTCGTCGGGGAATCTGTTTGCTTTGGCGTTTATCGTAAATGATATAATTTTCTCATATATGAACTCGAAAAAAAAATTAGTAGAAAAAAGTAGAAGTATCTTATATATTTGTATATATATATATATATATATATATATATATATATATATATATATATATATATATATATATATATATATAAGGAAGCAAAAAATCAATCCTCTTTGAGGCAAGGTTAGCCCGAGTCCGTATAACGTCGTCCAGATGGTGACAAAATATAGCTATTGCTTCGGGGGAAATGGTGTGTTTTGATCCTTGAAATTTCTGTTTGTCGATGCAGGGTGTGGATGAGCTGGTTTCGACCTCAGGGTGTCCACTTAGACTAAAAGACTACCATCTCCGTCCCTGCAGAATGTAGTGGTGATTACCGGTCAGACCTAAGGCGTCGTCATCGGGTTACGAGACAAATACGTACCGAATGACAATAGCCAGGACGAGACGAGAGGGGGGGGGGGGTTGTCATCGGAGAAAAAACATGCTTCGGAGATTTTTGCTTTCCTATTACATTCGCTAAACAGCTCTTCATCGGCATGTCAAGTGCGCAGACGCAGACCGCACTCATTGATGCGATTTAAAGTACTTTATATTCACTTAGAAGAGAAGTTACAAGTAAGTTATTACTATAGTTAAGTACATTTTTCTCAAAAACTGATATCGATCTTGTTTGTAGGCTGCATAATAGTTTTGTTGGGAATGGAGAATGATTTACTAAACATTCGGGCTTGGCACAACTAAACAATCATTGGATTATTAAACGTCGGGTTGATAATGCATCGGGTTTGGGTTCTTTTTGAGAAAAATGTTTGGGGGAGGGGCGAACCTTTTGGAAAAGGCAAAATTAAATACATAAATAAGTCATATGTTAAAAGCAATTGAAAACATACATTTTGCTTCCAAATTTTTCTTTTTTTCAGATGTTATTTTGTAGTCGAAACACATGTTTCTAACTTAAAGTAAAAGCTGCGCTTAGCCCAGAGCGCTGTAATCATTTGATCGGACCAAGTCCAATTCAAAAGTCAACATTGCTCCTTCGAGATCGATCAAACCAACTTACAGACTGATACCAGACTCAATCTTGCTTAAGTTTTCTTTTCTTTTTGCAAGCTATATTCTTCTTTTTTTTTAATATGCTTTTTTTCCAAGTACTAAAATAGTGTAAAAAAGCAGTGTTGCGCAGTCGGAGTCGGACAGATTTCCGAGACAAGGAGTCTGAGTCGGCATTTGTAGGTTAAAAATTCCAAGAGTCGGAGTCATTTTCCCTCAATGCCTTTAACACTGCCAGTGATTGCGGGGTCGGAGTGAGAGTTGGAGTCGAATTGATTTTAAGGTAAAGGAGTCGGAGTTGAATTGTTTGTCAGTGAATTAGAGGGGTGATTAAAAACTAATTGTATCGAAAGCCAATGTGAGCACGAAGCAATGCGTTGTCTTTTCGTTTCCCGCGCTGTTTCTCTCTGTCGACTGCTGTCATTGGTTTTTCGAATCAAAAACAATTTTTACTGTGTATTATCTTAATTTTTGAAAGAGTTTATAACTTAAAAAAAGTTTTGTTTGCCTATTTCTTTCCTGATATTTTTGTAGTTCCAACTACATCTTATAAGGCTTCAAAATGTGGAATTTTATATCTATTTTTCAAAATTTCCTCCGGGGAAGAAATCCCCGGACCCCCTACAATTGGGAATATATTTTGTACTCCACTTAAAGCGGAGTCATGTGTGACTTTTTTGATAACATTTCCCCTCTTAAGGTCAATCCAACACAGGACATCAGGGAAAACACATTAAAACACGACCATCAAAAATTAAAGTATTGCTGTATGTATCAGATGAAAGAGATAGACATAGTAAAAGGGAAAAAAAATGCCTCTCTTACACCACCGAGAGAAACGTTGTTAAAACCGCAAAAGGGGCCCCATACCTAAAATAGCTTAGGGCCCCGTTAAGTCTAAATCCGGCCCTGAGTTGGAGTCGGCCATTTTCCCTCCGACTCCGTAGATCTGCAAAAATGGTCTATGTAGATAAATTTTGGGGTAAGACTTTGAATTTACATTTTCCCCCCTTAGTCTGGGAAGTGAATAAAAACTTAAAATTTGAAATTATGACCTATTTCAACTGGCATGTTTAATAAAAAGTTTGAAACTAATGGTTATGCATTTTCTAATTATGAATGCTTCAAAAACTTTGAAAAATAAACAAGTTAGGTATATAGTTAATTTAAAAAAAAAGAAAAACCTTACACAAAAGAAACTAGTGTAATTAATGTTAATCACTTTGATACTTAATAAGTCTGTTTATGGCGTAATATCGTCGGCACTATGCTGAACTACCGAATGTGAAAATTGGCTCTTTTCAGGAGAGCCGAAACAATATTTTTGTCCACCAGACGCTTTAGTTATTTTCAATGTTTTGATTTTTATAAATAACATTAAGTGTAAATCTTATTGTTTGAAGTGCAGTAAACTCTCGATTATCCACGAGTGGATTATCCGCGAAAGTCTCGGAAAAAGAAAAAAAAAATAGTTGAAAAATTTTGTTCTTCAAAACTGCGGATCTGAAATCAATTCGTCCCAGATTTTTTTTCCCCTTTCCCACAACAAGTGCTCCTTCTCAAAAAACGTGAAAGTCGGTATGCACGTGCTTTAAGGCTGCTCTTCAGTGGGGAGGAAAAACGATCTCGCTTGAAAATGGGCCTTTTCTTTAAACGAAAGCAGTGTACATCAGTGAAATGATTGACACTTCAACAGCCAATAGAACGAACGGTGACCGATGAAAGTGTGGATCATGTGACCTGTCACATTTTGCAGGGGGACAGACCCTGCTGTGCAAGTCATGGGAGGTATAGCTGTCGGCGAAATGAAACCGCAGCTTTTTAGACCCTTCCAAGGAAATTCTAGTTCTTTCCCTCTTGAGTCTTGACTACATAAGTAAAAGAAAAATAACTCAATGTAAAAGGCGCGAAATTTTACATTGCCGCGCATTTTGCAATCCTACTTGTGATATTAATTTATTTGTATTCGCGCTAAAATTAATTTTGAAACAAAGATTTTTTCCCCCATTAATACGGTTTCAGATCTCATCTAGGAAAAATTAACGAATGAATGAATATTTGCAATAAATAAATTCATAAATTCGTTTTATTTTTAGAAAAATGTTCGTTATTGAAAATTGATGATTTCAAAAAAGGAAGGAAAAAAAAGATAGCCCGCATGACCACACTGAATTTTAACGAAATGAACTCCAAATTCTAACCAAAAAATATTCTTTAAAAATGGATGATCCTACTTAATATATTTGAAAAATCGAGTGCCGAATAAAACTGGAGACTAACTAGTTATCGGTTGGCGAAATTTTTTCGTTTCCTCTGCCTGTTTGCCACTCTCCCCAACCCTATCCGAGTTGCCAGAAAACATTCTTCTTAAAAATGAAACTAGATCCTCTTTGCATAGTTAATACTTGATTGTACAATAAACATTAATGCCACTAATTAGTTACATTAACCTTTATTTGAACTGATAATATTTATATTTTAGTGCTAAATTAAATACTACTTTGTTGGTTAGTTACCTGTTTTACAAATGCAGTGGCGAATAGAAAAAAATGTGGCTACTATAATTGCCTTTTCTCACCACTGGTGACCAGAAAATTCCCCTAATCTTTATCTTTGAATCCTTTTCTTTTTGAAAAAATATTTATTTATTTATCTAATTTTATATGTAGATGAGAAGGCTACGATAGCATTTCTCAAGGGGTTGTTATGGTGAAAGTTCTTTCAAATTGAGCATAACAACGGCAAAGTCGCGGACGGCTACGGATAAGGATTTCCTGAATTTGAAAAATTAAAGATTTTTCTGTGATCTTTGTTTGTATGCAGGGGTGCTCACCCTGCTCCAAACTCAAAGGCAAAAATCACTCCTTCCCCCACTCTCAATGTTTGTAAACTATCTTGCGTTGAAATTTTGGAATAAAACTAAACCTAGCACTTTTAGAGTTTCAGATTCCCAGTTACTAAATTCGGCAAAATACATGAGGTATTACATACACTATATGACCAAAAGTATTGGGACACTTTCAAAAATTCACAATTTTACGGATTTCTTGAGAAATAAAAGACCAATTGCTCTCTGCTCTGTAATTTTTTTTCTCATGAAAAGTATACTCCAGACGTCAAATCCAATAACAATTAAGTCTGCTATTCATTTAGGGGACCAGCAACAAATAATCCGTTCTTATCATGAATCACTCTAACGATGGCAGGAAAGTGTTGCCAGTTTGCTAACAATTCCTTACCATTCGTCGCCTATCCTAGAATTATAGAAATTCGGCTCATTAGATCGCTGATAACTTTTTAAAATTTAAAGAAATTGCGGTGGAATTTTTTTCATGGATTGTAGGATGTATCTGAGCTTTGAATTATGAACGTTATAAATTGCTATCTTTCGTGCATGCGCAGTGAAAAATTAATAGCTTTAATTGTTCATATTTCATCAAATTTTCAATATTTTAACTTCAAATTTTATTATTATGTTTCTCTAAAATGCTGTCAAATATTCTAAAAGTTTAGTAACGTTTGACGAAATACTCTGCGTAATATGAGGCGAAAACCGTCAAAAATTTTTTGCATTTTCGGAAGAAATGCTTATATTTCCATGGGTATAAGAGATATTTTCACAAAAATATAAAAATAAGTTTTTGATAGATTTTTAACTCATTTCTGAAAATTATAGCTTATTCCCAGCAATTTGCAATGAAAAATGATCAAAAAACTTTTTTCCTCAATTTGTTGTCGGTCCCCTAAATGAATAGCAGACTTAATTTTTATTGGAAAATGACAACTAGAGTATACATTTTATGCGAAGCAAATTATAGAGCAATTGGTCTATTATTTCTCGAGAAATCCCTAAAAATGTGAATTTTTGAAAGTGTCTCAATGCTTTTGGTCATATAGTGTATATAATGCTTCTACTTCAACACATTGAGTTTTTATTAAAATTTCCTAATAAGTCTTGTGAGTGTCTGATCCTCGTTAGTTGTCATAAAAAATATTAAGGGCTGTCCTTTTTCTCAGGAGGCACGAAAATATTACCTACATGTATATCTGCCTGAAAAAAAAAAAAAACCTCGAAATACTTAGGTGAAAAAAAATCTCAACGCCTCGCTCTGCCAGATTTTAAAGTTTTTATCGCTCTGCCTCGTTTTCATGCATCTTGCATTTAATGAATCAATAATAAAAAATAAAAAAAAGGGCAAGAAACAGATTTGCAGGAAATACATAAAGTTAAAATGAAAATGAACAGCTTGCATTTAGGAAAGCAATTATAAGTACAAGTAAGGGTTCACAATTTAAAAAGAAAAAAAAAATCAAGACTTTCTTTTTAAGTTTTGTGTTACGCACTTCTGTGCCGAAAAATTATCGTATCGTGTCTTCAGTCACAGAATAAAATGAATGTTCTAGTCAAATGATTATCAAGTAATTTTCATTCGTATAGAACAAAAATCTTTTTTGAGATCCCACATTTTCTATTCTATTGACTCCTAATTCCTAATAATATGTAAATACAGCGAGAGAAAGGATTTAGCTTCTTGTTTAGGAGAGGGAACCATTTCGATATTTAATTAACATGATCTTTATCGTAAGCATACTATTTACTCAGAAATACTCCCTATTTTCCCAAGCCCTCTGTTTGGGGGCTATGCCTTTTAATTTTCACGAAAATAAAATTTTCAAAATGCACTTTTAGACGAACTCTGGTAGTATTTGGAAGTAAGTAAGAGGTCCTGTGATCTTCCACCAGCAAATTTTTGAACTTGAAACGCCAAAAACACAATTTCAGGTTCTTCAATTATTAGGAAACGGGGAGTTCGGAAGGACCTGTGATCCCGTAGCCTACATGTCAGTAACGTATCGCTAGGTGTGGACCTAACCTGGCAACATTGTGAAAGCTACGTTAGATCTTACATTACAAAACTGCTATGTTAGATTCGATCCACCCACAACTATACTGTGGTAGGAATAACGTTTCGACCGAATAAGAAACGCTACACGACCCCATTTGGGGTCACGACCCTGGGAACCCACCCCTGCTTTAAAACAATTTTTTTATACTCATTCATGCTTTAAAGAAATGCAGGTATGTATCATTTTTCTCCTTAGAAAGTTTTCAAAAGGAAAATTCAGTGAAATCCTGTTACAACGTATATCAGTATAACGAAACACCCGTTTCAACCAAATAAGTTTTCAGTCCCGATTTTGAAGTTCATTGTTACTGGATTTCACTGTATTATGAATTACATGATCAATGTGTACATACCTTGCAAAGAATTTTTTACGAGTTTGGCTCGAGAAATTATTTTCAAAACTGTTTGTTGAGCTGTGGAAAGCATTTTATGCGTTTACATTTGCAGTAACATAGTATAATATAGACAAAAATAGATTCCAAATATCTAGTAAATATCTGAAATACGGTTTTGGACCCCGTTTTTTTTTTTTTTTTTTTTTTTTTTTTTTTTTAAAGAAATGGTCGCACTATTTCGAACAAAGTCTCAAAAGAGTGCCTGAAATATTTTGCGAGATTTTTTATGGAGCAAAATGTCAAACAGTACCTACCACCTCTTTCAACGAAATTCATTTTTTCTCGAGTTTTAAACAATCAAAGAATGGTTATTTCAAAAAAGCAAAAAGTACACAACACGGATAGAGGCTTGAAAAATACTCGGAAAAAAATTTACATGAAAACTTCAAAGGAATTTGTAAAACCTTCATCCAACTTTCCCCGCAGGTTAACATTGGATCCGCAGGCTTTCAGACTCTCAGTGAAAAGCATCCTTAAATTTGCTTATAAAGTAGCATTAATATACATATTTATCTTTCTTTGGATGCACCAGCTCCATTGTTTATGCCTTCTTGATGTAGTGAAAAGTAATGGGGGTAGTGCATCCCCAGAAATAGAAATATTCATTAATGCTATATTATAAGCATACTTAAGATAATTTTAATCTTAATAATATCCGTGAATTAATTTGAATAACACGGAAAGGTTCTTCACTGAAGGTCTGCGATGCAACTTCACGCAAAATGCGATACTTCCTTTTTTTTAAATTTACAACGTGATTTTTTTTTTTTTTTTTTCGGATATAGGGTTTATAGGTGTGAGTCCTATACTCTGGTTTCATGCCAAAAAATAAGAGAAAAAATTGTAAAACAAACCCTTAGAAAAAAGGATGGATTTTGATGATTTTAAAAACATAATAAGTGGTAATACCCCCCGTGAGTTAACCAATTTCCTCCATATGTTCTTGCGTACAAACGTAGCCCCTCTCTAGCCCCTCAGAAAAGTATTAATATGTATAATATAACGATCCCTTCCCCTCCAAATAAAAATAATGGCTATGAAACACAAAAACTGAAAAAAATTGCGGACGACATTTCCAAAAAAGCGGGACGTGTGAATGGGAAAAGGTGGTCATATTTGGATTCAGGAGGTCATTTAGCACAAGAATTCACAAGAATTATCTCCAGAAGCACTCTTTAAAAACTATATCCTTTCTAAACACAAATCAAATCGTGAAGATGTTTCCAAGCATGTGGATTCACTTTCAAAAGCACTCATTCATTCCTTCATTGAAAAATGCCTCCGGAAAAGAGGGGAGTAGTAAATGGAAACGGTCGTTTGCGCTAATGATTGTAAATCTTATACACCTCACCCGGTTTTTCCCCTCAAGAGAGGAGGGACCAGTGAAAGGCGTGGCTTAGTAGAGAAATTGAGCTTTTTCGAAAATATTTCAGATGGTTGGAACTCCGATATTTTTTTAGAAATGGTCGCATCATTTCAAACTTAGTCTCAAAAGAGAGCTGGAAATATTTTGCGTGTTGGGGCGTTCTTAAAATTTCGATAGCACGATTTGCAGCTTTTTTACAGAGCGAAAGGTCCAACAGTACCTCGTTTTCGAAGAAATTCATTTTTTCTCGAATTTTAAAAAATCGAAGAATGGACGTATCAAAAAAGTAAAAACTAAAATACACAGACATAGGCTTGAAAAATACTCAGAAAAAAAATTGACCCGAAAACTTCAAAGGAATTTTGTAAAATAACCTTTAACTTTCCCCGTAGGTTAGCATTGGATCCGAAGCTTTCAGACTCTCAGTGAAGAGCACCCTTAAGGGAAAGCGTTCAGCTGATTTCGGTAAAACACATGTGTTTACTGAAGACCCCTAGTTTATCCCCTAAGGAGCGTACGACATTATATCCTTATCATCTGTTCCGATTGAGAAAGGTTAGGAAAACGCCTACAGGTCTTCTGGGAATTCTCTGACAGGGGTGGTCTTTTTTGTTGTGGTCACTGTTTTCACTTCTGGGCTGTTGAATGTTTTAGGTTGACGGAAAGTTCCTACTCATGATTTAAATTTTAGTTTATTTTAGTTCTGTAGAGCTTGAAATACAAATATTTTTTAATGTTGCCGCATCTCTTTTAAACGTTTCACGTTTTATTTACAATACAATCATTCGCAAGCAAAAGATAATTTCTGTCTTCTTTACCTCTGGTTTTAAACCTTTTTCGCATTATCCGCTACTTTCGTTATCCGCGGTACCTGGGCCACTAATTCCGCGGATAATGGGGAGTGTACAGTAGTAATAGCCCTTTTTGAATACTACGGCAAACCATTGAATTTGAAAAACGAGATTCGCGATTTTTCACCTTCGTTTGTACCGAGTTTAGCATAGTGCCGATCATATTATCAAGTTTCGTTTTTTTTTTTTTTTGGATTACACAAAACACACACACACACACATTACTTTTGTTTAGTACATTTCAAAAACTTAGAACCAACGAAGAGGAGTTGAAGTCGGACTGATTTTGAGGTAAAGAAGTCGGAGTCAGAAGTCGAAGGTTTAAAAATTCAACAGTCGGAGTCGATCATTTTCCCTTAAAATCTGCAACCATGCCAGTTCTTGGACTCAGAGTCGAAGGCTCTTTCCCGAAGTCGGAGTCGGTCATTTTTCTTCCGACTCCGTAGTCTTGCTTAGAACTGCTGGTGTGACTATTCATTTCAATAATTTAAATCTCGCTCACTACATTTTAACTTTTATTTTCTATTTCAAACATGCTTAAGCGGCCCACACATTTTCCTCCAAATAGCTGTGATTTGTACGATGATATTTAAAAATCTAGGAATGAAATATGTTTGCGGCCCCTATGAAACTATCATGATTATTTATCTGATTAGCCCGGTTGCCCGCCGGCTCCATCCACCACCAGCTAGGCCTAATCGATGTAGACCTTTTATTACCATACAAATTAATTAAAAATCGTAAAAATTTGCACCTTTTCTAATTTTTTTAGCGCAAAATTTTTACACGTTTCCAATTTCTATTTGTTATCAAATAAAATACTTGTAATGAGTTTTAGAAAACTAGGCTCTTCAAAAGATTTTCAATTTTTTCTCTTGATTCTGCTTTTGCGCTAGCAAAACTTAGTAGTTGTAATCGTTTTCCCTTTTCCATGCTTTCCCAAGTTATCCCGGAAAAATAACATAATGAAAGAAAATATAAATAAATTTAATTTTATACATGTTCTGACTCGCGAGGTTCATCTTAATATAAAGCTAGGTATCGGGCTCAAGTTTCTTTAGAATTTTTTAACTTAATATTAGTTGCTCTTCTTTTGTTTGCTTAAGATGTGGGTTTCTCTGCTCCTCAATAAATATTTTGAGCTAGTTGATGAGCACCGCTATAACCTTGAGCCCTGGAGTTTCCCTCCGTAAATTTGTGTGTTTATAAGGTTTGATTACGGAAGGGGGGGGGGGGAACCCTCAGTATCTTAATCGGTCACTAACCCCATCACCCTAACGTTGCCAAACATGACCTAAAATTGTGTTTTCGAAACTTTAATTTTAAAACTTTTTCGAGGCTGCACCTCGACTCTCACTCCCTATAAAATACCATTACAGATCGACTAAAAGTTCGTTTATTCGACTTCAATTTCTTAAAATTCTTTGGGGGTGAGCACCCAAATCCTTCTCTCCATGAAATTACCGAAGATCATCTAAAATTGCGTTTTCAGAGCTACAATTTCGAAAAATTTCCGGGGGAGAACCCCCGGACCCCCCTAATTTCTACAAGCACAACTAAATTCCTGTTGTTAAGTTTCTTTCTCTGCATAAAATTCTGTTGGGCACACATTTATAATGATTTTACATCATAGTCAGACTTTTCGTCAATTCCTGATTCTCAGACAGTTCTAATTTATTGATCTCGCGATGACTCTGCTCACAAAAGCCTAGTTTCATGTTTTTCATTTTAAATTTGATTTTTTTCCCTACATATTTCATTTTATCTATTTTAAATTTTTTATTTTTTGCCTTTAGGGGGGGGGCAGAGCCTGATTACCGCAGGGGCATGTGGGGCATAGGCCCTTCCTCTTAGATTTCAGGGGGGGGCTAAAATCCCCTTAATTTATCATGTTAATTAAAAATAAATAATGATTTCACTCAGAATCTAGAGTACAATGATATCATTGATAGTTTTGCAAATGCCAAAACAAGGAAAAAATCTATTTGTTGTTAAAAATTCGCCTTAAAAGTGTGATCTCTTTGCAAATCAGAAAACCACTCCAAATTCAGTCTGTATTTACTATTAAAAGTTATATGATAGATCATTTTGGTATTTACAGTTTACTGCAAAGTTCAACCGCATTTATATATTTATCGTATACTACTATATCTCTTCTACTTTTTAAATGTATATATTACATTGTGATATGAGGTACCACCAAATTTAGTACGGTTGTGTAAAAACGCAAGTATCGAAATATTTTATTGCTTCAACATATAAAAAAAAACGGAAATGGGGGGGGGAGGAGGCACAAAATGAATTTCCTGAAATAGAAATGCGCCCCATGTCCAATGTCAGGATGATCAGGCTCTGGGGGGGGGGAATCTTGCAAAGTAAAATTTGGCTATGCCCCCCTGTCGGGCAAGTTTGCCACCCTGTCGGGGATTTCCTAGCGCCACCACTGTTATTGAGCAAAACTTTTCAGCTAATTTATTTGAAGCTATTGTTCAGGTCGCTATAATTAATTGGCGAATATTTATACGTCTATTAAGAACACAATCTGTCTATTAATATTTTATTTTTGGTTAACTTAAGGCTTCAGACTCGAGAAGAGAGACCACATCTCTGCTAGCCTACGAGAAAGGAACAAGGTGAAAAACAAATTTTTCGATTTGCCTAATACCGCAAAGCTGGCTTCACCAGATATATTTCACATATAGAGGACTTATTCACACAGTTCTGAAGAAATTGAAAGTTCCCTCTTGCTGGTGATATGTAATTTAAGAATCGAAAGCTCCTGATAAAAGGTTTAAGTCATTGAAGGTGGCTAAAGCGGAAAATTGATGGAAATGGTATTGAAGATCTCGATTCTGTGTTCTTTACAGATGAAGACTATTAATTTTTCCTCAAATGCTATTGGTGTTGTCCGAACAGAATATTTTGTTTGACCGAAAATAAACATGTTTATCTTCAAAAGCCTTTGGATTTATGATAAATTCCTGATGTTGTGAAAAAATGTCTTGACTACGTTATGCACACAAAAAAAGTACTGAAAGAGGCAGTGTGCACGGAAAATAAAAATAAGCTATGGAAAAGCCCTTTAAAAGCCATATTCTTAATTATTGTGTCACAGAGATATTTTCGAAAGTATGATTTACACTGTTTCTAACCGTATAGTCCATTTTATGTCGTTTTTTTAAAATTAGCAGCGTATATGAAAATTAGAAGAATTTTATTCTTTTTTGAGAATTGTATTGGTATTATGTGAAATCTTATTAAATTTTTTTGCACGTTAAAAATAAATCCAAACTTGCCGACGGGGCAAGTTTACGCGTTGAACGTCTGGACACCTTTGCGCACGTTCTTACTGTGTCTTACTTCTAAACATGCACTACCGCTTTTCTTTTTTTTTTTTTTTTTGCTCCGAACGGTCTCAAAACTTTTTAGTATTTTCAGGCTGTTAAGTTTCGCAAATCAACGTTTAATTTTTAATTGAGTTACAAATTCGTATCTTATAGCCTACAATCATGTAGTGCTGTCTTTTTGCCCGTTCAGCTTTTGCTTTATACGCTATTCAATCTCTAATAAAATTTGCATTATTTTAAGAATGGTAAGACATTATATTCAAAATACTAACAGAACCATGTTAGATGTCAAAATAAATATGCGTAAACGTGCCCCGTGTTCGGGACAAGTTTACACAAATTGAGCAACGACTGAATATACCAATTTTGACTCCATAAACTGCCTCCTAAAACCGAAATGTCAAAAATTTCCTAAGTTGAAGCATAAAATTTAGGAAATTCTTTGAAAACAATCCGCATAAACGTGCCCGGTCTACCTTATACATTGCGTCAAGGAGAATAGTCAAAAAGCATGGCTCATCTTTAAAACAGGCTACAAACAAAAAGCTACTTAAAGTGCCGTTGTGCATGAAAAATAAAAATTAACTTCACATGTCATTTCAAATTAAACTGTGTAGTCAAAAATTCAAGTAATGGGACTTTAAAATTAATAGTATTTTATGTGAAAAATATTTTGTAATGAATTGCATGTCTTTTGAATAACCCAATATAATTGTGAATTCCTTAGTTTGGGACATCCATTTCTAAATCGTAGAAAGTTAGTGGAACAAATTTAAATGATTAATCTCTGGAATAAAAAAACGGATTAAACTTTGGAATATCTCACCGATAAGCTTGTTTTTCGTGATGTTATGAAAGTATTCTGTATTTTCACTGATTTTGCACAACCCAGTCATGTTATGGGTTAAACTCAGTTTAACAGTACGAACCGTGTGGTATTTGGGTAACAATAATACAATGTAAAAACATGCTTCAACGTTGCTTAAATAAAGTTGAAAAATGAACAGTTATGAAAAATTTATATTCCGCCCTTGCAAAGAAAAATATTGAACTAATGCATTTGATTAGACTCTTAACAAAGAGAACAAAGCCGAGCGTATTGTTTGAGCTCAAGATTTTGTCAAGATGAATCACGCAAGTTTTGGAATTTTTACCTTTATTAAACACCAAGTAATACATATACAGTATTCGTAAGATAATTCACAACATTTAGTTTTTACGTAATTTTTACGTACAGTCTTGTAATCTCAATAACACATACTTTGTAATTTTACAGAATGTTTAAAACTCGCAATTCATCGATTTAAACTTTGCCACTGTAAAGATTATTTCTGTCCATCTTGCTTTAATACAATCTAAACTTTATGAAAAATCGTTACAATTATTAATCGTTCTCAAAAGAATGAACTCCGATAACCAAAAAAGCAGTTCTTGATGAAAAGCTAGTTTTTTTCTTTTTCTGTGAGAACGTAATGACATCGTACTTATTGAAGAAAGATTATTTTAATTCAAGTATTTAATGTCAAGGTTTTGCGCAGAAATTGGAAAAGTCTTATTTTTTTCTTTGGAAGTGATGAGCTTTTAATAACTGGAACTTCACCATAAAACTAAGAGATAGAAAATATTATTTGTAAATTTCTAAAAATTATTTTAAACACTATTAAAATTACATTAATATACATTTTTTTATTCAATAAGCCTGTGTGAAAAAATAACTACCTTTGCATCGAATAAGTTTAAGCTTCCTCCGTCGAAAAACATAATGGTTTATTAATAGGTTTGGAATTTAAAGCAGCCAAGATGCGGCGCATTCAAATTTAACAAAGATGCACTTCCCTAACGGTCATTTGAGTTTGAAATAAAATAAATAGTTTGGAAAAGGGGTTCGTCTCTTGTACTGATGTAGCACTTAGCAATGGCTGATTACTAAGACTAGTATTCAGTAGTGTCACTCGTATTCTTTTGGCCTGTTATTTATAATCTCCATTGCTGTATTAACGTAAACTTTACCAAAATTACACGGAATCTTTTAACAGAGAAAGTAATATATTTAGTGATTTTTTCCTGAAAAAAAAATGGTTTGTTTCTGTTTTTTATGCTGTCTTACCTACGGTCTTAATATATTTCTCTGTAGCAGCATTTCAACGCGTTAGGTTTGAACAGTGGTCCTGCGAACATCAGTATAGGTAGTTTACCTATAACCCAAATATCCCAGATTTAAGGAAAACGACTAACTTATGAATCAATATTTTAATCTTATGTTGACATGTTAAAAGCTGTGGCTGAATGAATATCGTTACTGTGTTTGAGAAACTCATTCAGCTAGCCTCACCACTGTCCCAAACACTAAATATATTTTTTTTGGAACAAAATGGTGGCTGAATGAATGCATATTTTTTTCTAAAAAAATTAGTGGCTGAATGAGTTATGTTAGAGTGTTTAAGAAAATCATTCAGCTGGCCTAACAATAGTCTCAAACACTAAATACATCAGCAAAATAAGTAGTTAATAACAACGTCAAAAAGCACAAATTGCAGATTACTGCAGACACGTGTTTCAGCGTGACAAGCTTTTGTGGGATGTCTTTTCATTCATAAGCTCATTTCTTTTGCATTAAAAAAGGCGTACATTGTAACGCTGAAACATGTGTCTGCAGAAATCTGAAATTTGTGCATTTTGACGTTATTTCTTGTTTTACTTTTTATGCAAAAAGGTATTTAAACTAAAATAAACTAAATAAATCAATTGTTCTTAGAAAAAATGGTTTGTTGCTGATTTCGATGCTGTCTTACCTACTGTCTTAATCAGTAGTCTAAGGCATTGATAATTACTTTAATTGGAATAAATATTTTAATTTTCTGTTTCCATTTAAAAATAGTGGCTCAATGAATAATGTTAGTGTGTTTAAAAAAACTCATTCAGATAGCCTCATCATAGTACCAAACACATTCGATTACCTTAACTGAACCTTAGCGTCAAACGTTACTATGAACGGTTAGGCAATAGCTGAGATGGTATGGTTTTGCTAATCTTTTCGTAATCCTTACTCTAAACAAATATGCTGAGAATACTATGCAGCCGCGTTCGAATAGCAGAGTAATATATCACGGACAGAAAGTTTTGGCATCTCACTGCTGTACTTTAAGCCAATGTATGAACTTAACTAAAATCAGAAAAGTTTTGTAGCAGTAAGTTAAATTTCAAAATCACAAAAGCAGTAACTTATCTTAAAGACAAAGCATATTTACTTAATAACGATGAAGGTAGGCTGGAAAGCTGCTGCTGAGAAAAAGCATGAAAACTGTATTTAAACTAACGTAAATTCTTTAACAAGCTTACAAGCTTTTTGTCCACCAAAATATGCTACAGTAAGAGATTTTTAAAAGATTCTACGTAACTATTGACAATTTTATATCGTTATAAGAATCATAAGCGTAAATACTAGAATAAAACTTTAAAAAAGTGAAATCATTTGGTTCCACTTCAGCAATTATTGATTGGATTTGCTTTTAACTACTGTTAATCCTGTTTTATTGGGGGAAAAAATTTTAGTTTTAAACAGATGCCGTTATTTTATTATTTATCAAAACTGGATTTCTCAAAACGGTTATCTGAGGTATAAAAACATTTGGAATGTTTATCTAACAGATTACTTAATTATTTTTTTCCGATCGAACATGGAATGTGAAATGCATAATAGGAAAAAATCATAGTATTTAGATCCGAGGATCATTTCCGAAACCTTATCCTGCCGATTGGCTACAATTTTGTGCTGTCTTAAAAAAATAAAGTCAAAAAACTTACTTCAGCTACGGTATGAAATCCAAAGGAAGATTACAAGGAAGTAGTAACTTTGGTCTTCATTCGTTGAGTCAATCAACAATCTGCAAAATAAAAATTGCAAATTGCTTAATGTCTCTCATAAGTTCAAGCAGAAAATTGTTTCTTCTAAAATTATGAGAATTAGAAAGCAAAATTAGGGAAAAATGAATTAGTACCCATGAATCAATCACAAATACCTCAAAACATTACTTCATTAAACGATTTGATTTTTTTTTAAATATCATTCATCCTGCTTTCCATTTTGAGCTCGCAACTTCTATATTCTGTTTGATGATAAAACGTTATGGCTTGTAAAATAGGGTGGTCCGAAAAAACTCGATTTCTTTATTTCGGAATCGAGTTACCTCTCAAAAGTTGTAATTTGGTATCCTCAATTGCGGGGAAAAAATTTAAAAAAAAAAAATCTAAGTTGACAACATTAATTCGTGCATAAGGCTGAAAATTTGAAAATATATACTAAAAAATTGAATTTTTCAAAAAATAATTATAAATTTTTAAAAATATTTTTATATCGTAACAGCACTAAATTGTCAGTATATAGCTTAGTTTGAACCTAAAAAAAAATATTTTATAGCTATTACAAAGATCTTTCGATTGCACATACGCCTTAAATTGGGCTAAAATCTCCTGCCCAATCTAAGGCGAATGCGCGAACTAAAGATCTTATGTAAAAGCAATAAAAAATAATTTTTTTTAGGTTCAAACTACGCTATATACTGACAATTAATGGATGTTGCATTATGAAAAAATACAAAAAAAACTAATGACACTATCTTTTGAAAAATTCAATTTTAGGTAAATCAAATGTAAACGGTATTTTTTTTAAATATGTTTATTGAATAACCTTAAACATAAATCATTTATTTAACATTTTTCAATATAGTCTCCTGCAGGATTCAAACACTTTTGCCACCGATTTGGAAGTTTTTTATTTCCTGGTCATAGAAAGTTTGATGGCGGGTGTTAAGCCAATTGCGCACGTGTTCCTCGACTTCTTCCTTGCTTCCAAATCGCTGTCCTCCCAGCGATTCTTTCATATGCGCAAATAAAAAATAGACACAAGGAGATAAGTCAGGGCTATAAGGAAGGTGTTCGAGGGTTTCCCAGCCAATATTTTCCAGGGTATCTCTTGTCAAAGCCGCAGTGTGAACCCTAGCGTTTTCATGAACGAGTATGACATTTCTGATGGACAGATCCCGTGTTTTCTTTCGATAGGCAGCTTTTGTTGACCGTAATAACTGGCAGTAGTAAGCTGCATTCACCGTATGTCGAACGTGCAGAAAATCGATCAATAAAATTCCCCTAGAGTCAAAAAAAAAAAGGTTGCTAGGACTTTTCCAGCAAATAGACGAGTTTTGGCCTTCACTGCGCAACCTTCGTTCTTCCTTTTCCACTCCTCACTGGCCATTTTGGATTCGCGGGTATAGTGATATACCCACGTCTCATCACATGTCACTATGCGCTTTAAAAAAGCACCCCATCTTGCTGAAATCGATTCAGAAGCCTTTCAGCGATCTCCGACCAGACCTGTTTTTGGTCTGCAGTCAACAACCTTGGAACTCATCGAGCACTAATTTTTTCTGAAACCGAGATGTTCAGTGATTATGGATTGAACATTTCCATAGCTTATACCCACTTCTGATGAAATTTCTTCAACAGTTAATCGGCGATCACCTTCGATAAGGTGTCTAATCTTACGGATGTTGTCAGCTGTAAGGCTTCATCTTGGTCGTCGATTATGACGTTCGTATTCAACTCGTTCTCGTCCGCCTTTAAATTCTCTAGCCCACTTATACACACGATTCTGAGACAGATTGTGCACAGTCTCCAAACTGTGCCTTCAAACGGGTAAAATTTTCTGACGGTTTAACGCCTTCATTGGAAACTTAATGATAATCCGTTGCGCAACAGCCGAAGGTCATGGCTGTACTAACTGTAAAATACAGTTAGTGCGCGCACCTGCCGGTTCCCCACTCCTCATAAACCAAACATCTGCTCTACACAACATCATCTGGTTAGAAAGTGCATTCGAAGAAGAATAACAAAATTACCGTTTATATTTGATTTACCTTCGTAGCTTTGGACTAAGAGCCTAGTGACTTGTTATTCTTAGTACATTCCACCACTTTCTTAGCGTTCGTGGTCGAGCGATCTAAGACGTGGATCTTCGCTGACGTCCACCTCCGGGAATCATTGAGCGTGCGTTCTAGTCCCGTCTACACCGAAATTAAATTTATAATCTTGCAACTCAATTTTCGCCCACTTTTTGTGATCGGACTCTTTTAAAATTTGGAATGCAACCTCAGACCCGATAAAAATGCACTATTTTATAATCAAATTAATTTATTAACGATAAGTTATTAGTTTATTCTAATTAACACGCTTTTATTAGCTTAACTTGTATGTTTGTGGGTCCAATTTTCCTTTGGACACATAGCCAGCGGCTATGGAGAGCTGCGGAGTGTAACAATGTTTGCACATGAATTTACCAGAAAGCATTCAAAATGTCTGATGCAAATAATAAATAGAATACTAAGATACATTCCATTATAAAAACTAAAAAAACACGCTTTTGTAGCAAAATGAACTAAAAAGTAAAAAATAAAATAATAGTTTAAAAAACTATAAAAACACGCTTTTGTAGCAAAATGAACTTTTAGTTCATTTTGCTACAAAAAATTTAAAATAATCTTTGGATGACAAGTATAAAAAATAATTGACCAAACTCTTAATTTTACTGTAATAGAAAAAAAGCGTGGAGGCTGCCTATTTACATTTTTGCATGGATAACAAGTGGAAGAAATTTAAGACAACTGATAAGAAGCCCCCCACGTTTTTTTTTCTATTATAGTAAAATTAAGTGTTTGGTCAATTACTTTATATACTTGTCATATAAAGATTATTTTTAACTCTTTAGTTCATTTTGCTACTAATGCGTGTTTTTTTAGTTTTTTAAGCTATTATTTTTTTAGCATAACTTTCAGCCTTATGCGCGAACTGAAAATGTCAACTTAGAATATTTCAATAATCTTTCCCCAATTGAGAATACCAAACTACAACTTTTAAGAAGTAATGCGATTCCAAAAGAAAGAAATCGATTTTTTAAACCACCCTATTGTAAAAGGAAATATACATATAAGTAGGTAAAGAGGACCATATTTCAACGATATTGGACGAGATTCTTCAGCGAGGCTGGCTGATTTATTGGAAAACGAAATCGAATTTGCAGCACTGAAATAATCAGAATCCGTTTTTGATAATAATATTAATCAAAATTGGAAATGGTTATCCATACGAAAAATAATTACAGTAAAGCACCTTTTATACGTTTTTGAAGTGACTGCATGAAAAAAGAGCACAAATGGAAAAAATGTATAATAGGTACAGGTTAGTGTGTATTAGACTCTGCAGGGATCAATTTAAAAAACGTATAATTGATAAAAACGTATAAAAGAGAATCGTATAAACGGTGCTTCACTGTATAATGTAATACTGTGACTAATATATAGTAATGGGTAAGCTTCTTTAATGACAAGTAGGGGAATGTAGGGTAAAGTGAAATAGGGGAGCAAAATGAAGAAATAAAATATTCACTCTATTTTTCGCGCATGAAAAAGTTGTCTGTGAAGATGAAAGCATATTATATTATACGTGATAATACAAACAATTTTCAAAAAAGGATACTCATACTTTAATAGTTTGTTGTAAATGAAAAAAAAAATGAGATTATAAATTCATCAAGTTCTTGTTTTTAACATTTGAAACATTGAAAAAGACTTTCTAATACTCAGTGAAGTATTTATTTCTTTGATCGTAAGTTCATTTTTGTTTCAAATGCTTTGCACATGTATCCAAGTTCATGCAGGGCAGAAGGGATGGTACAAAGTATATTTCCTTTTTTTTTAAATTGATAGTGAATTAAATCACTCCTGTATCTATTAATTAAAATTTTATTTACAATCTTTCAGCTAATAAATGACCTTTATATTCATTTATTTGCTTATTTGTTGATTCATTCACTAGTTTATTCACTCATTTTTTTTTCCGTCTACTAATTACTTAACTTATTTTTTCGTTTATTGTTTCATTATCTATTTATTTATTCCTTCATTCATTTGTTCACTCATTCGTTTGATCCAAATTGTTTTTAATAACCAAATAGAAAATGCCAAATTTCATTTTTCTTTTTGTCCCATGAAAAATGAGTGTGACTATTTACCATTTTTTTAAGGTGAAAATTGAGTTTTAAAAATAAAAAAAAATGTTTCAATGCAAATTTCTGTATAAAATAAATTGTTAGTTATTTATACACTGTAAATTTCAAAATTAACTTCCAATTTATTCATTTTGAAAAAGGTAAATTATCTAAACTATTTCACTCTGCCTCACATTTCCTAACTACATACATATATAAAAACGGATTTAATTTTAAAGCGTATAATAATAAGCTGATAATAAAAACAGATTCAATTTTAATTCCTTAGAAATCGACAAAGAATTAAAAAATAGCTAATCAACCTGGTCAAGTTTTACAAGATATTGAATCTTTACACGAGCTTTTCATGTACTAAATTACAATAAAATTCCCTGACATAGTAAGCATATTCGAGAATTAATTTGGACCTTTTTACAATGACTATAACTATGTTTTACTTTTCAGAGTTTAACTAGTTAACAAAGCTTCTTTCTATGTTACTCTATTTAACTTTCTATGAAAGAAAAGAAAAAAGGAGATAACAAATTATGAAAGACACTAACTAGTTACAACCCATAGACAGTGAAATAGGAGCACTTCATTTTTCTTAAAGGTACGTAATTCTTAGCTTCACGGACACGTAATTATTCCAGTGGGACATGCTAAAAGCCATAAAAGGAAGAATGTGCAGCATTTTGGTACCGAATAATATGTAATAAAATTTAGTAACCAGTAATTATATGTGATAGAACAAACGTTAAAAATGGGCGCATACAGCGCAATTTACTTGATACGAGTATGTCAACAGCAGAAAAAAAGTCCCTCTATAGTATTTATTGAGTATACAAATTATACATTAATTAATTATACGCTTATGTATTTTACATTTATATATTAAGCATTTATACAGGGTTTTCCGTTTTAACCAGCAAGACCTTTACTTTCGCAACCGTTAGTCCTAGGTGTATACTTCCAATCGCAAAAATGTTCAAAATCAGATTCAGAGTTAAGATGCTGAAAGTTTGAAGCAAAAATAAAAATGAATCAAAAAAATACAAAATTTAACTTTTTAAATGGGCCCCAGGTCCCCTAACTTATATTTAGGGAAATAATCTTCGTACCTGAAAAAGGTGGTCAACTTACAAAGGTTGATTTACATGATAAGGCTAATTCCGTGCCTGAAAAAGGTGGTGAACTTAGACAGGTGGTTAACTTACAAGGGTAGTCAACTTCACAGGTTTTACTGTACACGGAAAATTAAGACGTTCCACAACAGCCTCTACATAAGCTAACGTGAATAAATCAGATATACTTTGTTTTCAATACACAAGCACAAATTAGCCTTAACTATCGTGAAAAATATACATCTCGAATCAACCATTTCATCCTCACTAAAACTCTATCTCGTTCTAACTAGTCCTACTGTCCTCAAACACTTCGCGTAAACAAGTGAAAGTCACACAGTTTGCATGTACTTCTGGTAAAATATTGTTGATCAACTTCAAACATTTAAATTAGATTTAAACATTTGAAACAGTATTCAAATCATATTGTAAAAATATTTAAAACAAGTTATATTCCTGACTTGGTAAAAAAAGTTAATTCTGTAAATGACACTATCATTTATATTTGTTCTACTAGTGCTTAAAGTAGATATTTTCATATTTAAATGTGTGTTTCATTTTTATTCTCCGCTAATCAAACATGATTAATATAAACATTTGTGATGTCGACATCCTTTGTTTGACTCCAAGATAAAAAAAAAAAGAGTTTTGAAAATGCAAGAAAAGTATACAGTTAAATCAACTATTGCTTGAGGTTTAGTTTTTTGCTTTAAACAAGTTCTTTGCTTGCAGAGCATACAAAAATGTTTATTTTTTACAATAATGCACAAAAAAAAACAAAAACACAAAATTGGCACCAGGAGGTAAACATAAGAAAGGTGTGCATTTTTAATAAAAAGATTTTCAATAAACAAAATAGTTTCCTTAAGTAAATATTTTAATTTAAATTTTATAGTTAAATATAACATAGCTCATAAACTAAGGCTACAGTCTTTCAAGTTCCAGTTAGTCGTAACAATGTGTATTTTTCTTTACTCATTTGAACGAATTTCTTGCAGAATATTTTATTCAACGGCAATTTGGGAGATTCAAAATTGAAAAATAATGAGTTAGGAAATCTAGAATTTATATCATCATAAAATCTAATACAGCTTTGAGAAATAAATTAAAACAAGAGTTTTTAAACTTAATAAACATGTAGCTTGTACTTCTATTTTTTATTTCCAGGAAAATATTGTACAACGCTTCGTCCGCTGACATTTAAGATTAAAAATTTTAGGATTTTTTTTCCTCAACTAAACAAAAGTCCATAGACTTTCTCAAGAAACTGTGACATACGTCACAACATCCCGCTGTTTCTGCTAACGGGGTTTTAGGGATTTCCGTTCTCCCGTGACAAGCATTAAAAAATATATAATTTTTTTTTATCCTTATATGTTTTTTCTCCACAAATATCTCCATATTTATCTATCCACATGTTTATTATTTCCCAGAAAATATGGTACATCGCTTCGTTCGCTGAAATTCGAGATTAAAAAATTTGGGATTTTTCTTCCTCAACTAAAAAAAAGTCCATACATAGACTTTCTCAAGAAACTGTGACATACGTCGCAACATCCCGCTGTTTCTGCTAACGGGCTTTTAGGGATTTCCGTTCTCCCCTGAAAAGCATTAAAAAAAACTCAAAAAAATTTTTTTTATTACCTTTATGTATTTTTCCTCCTCATATATCTCTATATTTATCTATCTACTTGTGTATCTATATTCAAAAATCTATATCTATTTATTTAAGTAATCTATACCTGTATACAAAGTATTATGTCTCCAGGCCTTACCGTCCTTCCGGAGAGCGAGACACAAATATATTAACACAATAAAATCTTATTCATCACCCACAAAAATGTATACAGGTGTCCCTCGTATAACAAGGTTAATTCGTTCCGTGTAGTATCGAAACCGTATTATACGAGATGTTTTTTAAATAACGTTTTTACTTATTTTTAATACTAATTATGTATGTGCATGAGATAAAACAGTTAGAGGGATGTGTCGTGTTATATCGAAATCGTGTTCCGTGTTATATAGAAACCGGGTTATACGAGACTTAATAAATGAAAAACATGGGATGTGCACTGTGTTGTATCGGAACCAAGTTTCATAAAAACAAAGTAAAGTATTAGAATTATTAGCAAAAATTAACAGAATGTATTAAACAAATATAAAATTCCATCTTATATAAATATAACATTCAAATTATATCAAAACCAAGAAGCATTAAATTTAAGTTTCGTACCGTGTAATATCGAAACCGTGTTATAATAATCGCAAATTTGGTACCGTGTAATATCGAAACCGTGTTATAATAATCGCGAATTTGGTACCGTGTAATATCGAAACCGTCTTGTAGAAGTACCGTGTTATACGAGGGACACTCGTATATCTTTTACTTACACTCTTGGGGAAATGATTATTGTTAGTAGATCTTAAACAATTAAAAATATTATAAAATTGATGTAAATTATTTACGAAAATGCACTGAAGAACAACAAAACAATTCGTTAGATGTATGTTTCTATTAAAAAGAGCTAAAAATCATACAAAACATTAAAACAATTTTTCTAGTTCGTTAGTCAAAACTCGGCCTACAAAGAGCATATTTATGCCAAAAACTACACCTATGTACCGACTTCTCTGTTTCTATAGTTGGTGCAAACCTAACCTGGTAGCGTGGTAATGCTACGATGAGGATTTGCGTAGCCTTCAGAATTCTGCCAGGTTAGGTTTTCCCCAACTATAGGTAGTAACGTTTTTCCCTGACGCGTGCAACAAAAAACGTTTTCTTCTATTTCATGTATCAATAGGTATGTGTAAAAAGTCTTATATTGTCTGTTTGTTTCAAATTAATGTTTCAGAAAACGTTTAAATAAACACTATACATTCTATGCATTGCAGGCAAACCTGTTTTTGTGTGGTCTTTTTTTTTTTGCGGTATATGAAAATTATTTATGAAACGAGCAGAAATTATTTATAAAACGAGTGCGAGGTAGAATCTTCAAGTGACGACAGGGGCATCCCGATGGGAAGTCACTGTGACCTCCCAAAAATTTCCTTATTCGGGAAATTTTCTGTGAGTCAGCAAAATTATCATCACTTGGTTTACTTTAATTTCGTTCAAATATGACATTTTAGGTTATCTTCTACGTGAGACTTTTTTATGCGGTTCCTATATACGGCATAAAAAATGGTTTTTTAACTGCACTGTACAAAATTTTATTGTATCTCAACACCAAAAATGATGACAACTACTTTAACCAAGTGTAGTGTAGTGAAACACAACAGATAATTCTTGGTGTATGATAACACCAAGTGTCGTGTGTTTCACTACACGACACTTGGTGTAAAGTAGTTGCCACCATTTTTGGTGTTGAGATACACTAAAAATTCTTTACAGTGAACAGTGAACATATTATACAAGTTTCAATTTCCCAATTGATTATTAACAACACAAATATATATAATTATTTTGTATAAGAGGATTCAACTTTTTATTTTTAATACAAGAAATGGACATTTATTCCTATATGTTTTTCAAAAAACTAATTATTGTAATACTTAAAGTAACTAAAATTATCTGTATATTAGAACAATACAATTAACACTTTTCAAGAAAAAACATAAAAATGGAACAGTTTAAGATTTTAATCGAATTTTCGAATTTGTTCAAGAAGATTTCTTAATCAGTCTTCGAAATCTGGTGTATATATAAGAACAAATTTTTTACATAAAAACAGTACAATACAAAAACTTCAAAAATCACGATACAATAACGATAAAGTTTCTCGGTCCCCAAAAAATTTCTATATTACAAAAAAAATGTTTACTAGGACTTACGGTTTTTGCGGGGAGTGCGGAACACACAAACATGTTATTTTATTACGAATTGATATACCGTAAACCCAGCCATAAAGCAGCCGTGTTGAAAATGGCTGCTAATGTTGTAACGACCATTCACAAAAGAATATATTCATTAGTTAATTTCATTTTAGTTACGGATGGATTAAAAACTTTTCTTTCCAACGATGGTGCAAAGTAGTCTTGGTTTACAGTAATTAACATTTCATTACAAATAAAATTTAACGTACCTTTTGAAAACTTCAATCCCGCGCAAACTCAACTTGTTCACCGCGTTGCAATTGTGCTTGAGCTTGATTAATGTTTTGTTGCCACCGGCCGATTTCCTATCTTACGCCAAAGTTGGTGTTAACGGAGTCGAAAATAATCCTCGAATGGTGTTTGCGCTTGTGAAGTTAGTGTAAGAATTCACCAATATCGGTTTTCGGTTTGAATTACACCACTTTTAGTGTATGGGTAAGCTATATATGGTGTTGACTTGAAATAAAGCGTTGATTTGTACAATTTTTGGAGTTGCTTAACACCAAACTCTGAGAATTATTACACCTCAGTTTTTACAGTGTGTGTTGCGAAAACAACTTTTATAGCTACTCGTGAAGTTTCGTAAATTTTTTTTTAATGCGATTTTGTATACGGTCCCCATCTATGGCATAAAAACAGGTTTGGGTGTATTACTATTTTCTGCTAACCAATTGTTTCACCAAGTATGTACAGATTGCGTTAATTAATTTTCTTTCGGCTATATACGACGATCAGTAAGTTACATATCGAGTGTAACTATCTGAAACAGCCTTTCTCTATTGCCCAAAAAGTCGTTTACTCTGTAAGAGAAACCATTAGACATTCCTTTAAGAAGACGATTGCATAACCCCCCAGTGAATTAATATGACAGTGCTCAGACTTTAGTTTTCAGTCTTGGGAATATAGGAAATCTGTGCTTTGATAAAAGCGGAATGTTTTTCTGGTATCTTGGGAATATTTCTCATTTCAGCACAAAATAAATGCTTTTCGTAAAAGAAATTTGAAAAGAATTATAATTTTGTTCTTCAGAATTGTTTTTCGTTTGGAAAGTAGTCTTTTTTTTTTCTTTTGCAGAATTTTTCAAGCTTCAAATGTTCAAATGTTGCAAAATGGTAGTTTATTGGAATGGTACTAGTTAAATGTAGCGAAATACAATGTTTCAAGCAATTTTAGTACAGCTGATATGTGAGGATAAAATGGCATTTTCCCCAAAAGAATAAATGGATTATAAAGCCAATTCGAAAAATAGAATAAGAAAATTGCCTTGATTTATTTTCCGTTTCACAATTCCCGATTTATTTACGGGGAGTTTTCTTGCGACTTCAGTATTTGTCGTATGTATGTGTGTATGTATTTCGCATACCTAAAAAACGGTCCGCCATAGAAGTTTAAATTTTCGTGTGTAGACTCTGAGTGGGATCTAGATTTGCACCTTCTCTTTCGAATGCATTCAAATACTCCAAAAAGGCATAAAATACTCCGCCAGCTCAGTTATTCCATCAGCCCTGACTTAGGGCGGTAACTTAATGCAAAACGCCAAAAAAGGGTCTTTTACACGTTATGGATCAAATCAGAGTTAATTTTAATGCAAATTTTAGTGATATTATAATTTGGTGAACACTTGTCAATATATCGTAACGGGGGGGGGGGGGTCGTTAATTTTTCCGCCAACTTGGCGATCTTGCGATGCATTGATAAGTTGGAGATAAATTTGGTGACTTTTTTGATTCTGCTTTTCATTTAGCGCTGTTAGCGTATTTTGCGAGTAACCCATTCAATCAAGTTGAAATTTTCGATATTTGGAAAATGAATCTCTAAATCAGTTTTTGCATTGGTTCATAACAAACTAGAGGTGTAATCAGTTAAAGCGCTATCTTCCTTCCTCCCTCTGCGGCAGCGATTCTCAATCCTTTCTAACCCGCGACCGGCAAGAACTAAAAAAAAATCTGCAGGACAGGTGATTTTTTTTTTTTTTTTTTTGTTAAAAAAAATACTTGCGGACCGTTAGAAACATATGATTTACGAACTGCTGAGGTTTTTAGCCCCTCCTCTTTCGCGGAAAAAATAATTTTTGTCTCGGGGCCATTAAACATTTGTGAAAAAAATTTATTGATTCGAACACTATAGTACCTTGTATGTTTTTTTCGCACACGCTTCATACAGTTTTCATTTAACGTTAGATTTAGATAACGGACGCAGATAAAAATATCACCTTTGTTTTCATTTGAAAGTACAATTCTCGGTACCTTTCTGTTGCAAGTGCATTACTTTCCCTTCAAGTTTTTTTTTTTTTTTTTTAACTTTTTCTTCGTAACCGAAAATGGAATAATAACGTCGTCACCATGTTTGCTCCTCTTTTGCTAAATTAAAATTTTAATGAGACACCATGTTATCTTCAGTGTTTGATTCAACATTTTGTTTTAATTTTTTTATTTAGTTGGCGGATTATTTGAATGGGACGTTTTACGTTTGCAACGACTTTTTTGTTACTTGGCTGCTTTTTTTTACATTTTCATGCGTTATTTTTATTTGGAGGACTTGTTTCTTACTTTGATGGAACGTTTAGGTTTTTTTCGTTTGAAAGTTCATTAAAAAGGCAAAATAACCTACGATATTGCCTAACCAGTTTCTACGCAACATTGACCAAATATGACGACACGAACAAAACGAAAAATGATCGTCAAGATTTAAAATGAAACAAATGAAGTATAGTCGAGCACGCTTATTAGAATATCAGTTAAAACAGTATCCCGTTTCATAGAATAAATTTTCAATGTACCATCCGTTGTAATTCGTTATTTTGATCCCGGATAATGAAATAATGAACTTATTAGAATAATTTTTGTGGCAAATGAACAATTCTATTATGTCGGCTAGACTGTACCACGAATAGGTACCCAATTATCTATCTTCATCATACTTTTGGGTGTGTGGAAAAATGTCTGAATAAATGTTCGTTTAAGAAATATTGCTTCTAATGCTTGTACATGAGTACAGTAGGGTGTTTCAAAAAAACTTTTTTTCAGCTAGAGTCCAGGACACCCCTATTTTTTTACACTTACCAATAGTATTAAGCTGTAAAAGTTTTAGCTTCTTACTCAAATTTTCAGACGGTGCTAAATGACCCCTTAATTTAACATTAGCCGTATCATAGAAAATGCCACAAATTGAGAAATATTTAATTTTCCCAGCTGTTCTTTTGTAAATAATTGTTTTATTGCAATGTATGTGCATATTTCTAGTGTATATTAGAATATGCAACATTGTTTTTTCCGTTCGATGTAATTTTTAACCTTCCTTCCCATACGTTTGAAGTTTGGGGGAGGGGGGTTGAGCACCCTCTTTCAGTTGAAATAGGAAGCTAAAATTCTTCCAGTATATTGCTATCCACAAGTCGAAAAATATTGAGGGATGTCCCGGTATCTAAGAGAAACTTGTTCTTTTTACATGTATTTTTGATCCGCCCTAGAGTACACTCACCCATTCTTTTGAGTCATCACAAGCATCTGTTATTTAACAGGAGTCAAAGGAAGTACTGGGGCGCATACATGAGATAACGTATGATATTGACAAACAAGAGTTTAAAGGATGTAGTGTGGCGCAGTGGAGGCGATTCGCCCCCCCCCCCCTCACTTTTTATGGTAAATTTATTATTTTGTTTTCCAATTTAAAACCAAAGCTAACAACCAAAAAAAATCAGAAATGTCGAAATTTTCAGAAAAAAATTATTTGTTTTACTTTGTACAGTGGACTCCCGCTACAACGTGATTCAACTTACGTGAAACGGCTGTAACGCGAGTTTTTCACGAGCAACGAATTTTAGAACTAAAGCGAATTTATCGCTGGCAACACGAAAATATTTGGAAAGGAATCGTGGTGCTAAGTGTCAACTAAGTGAATGTACTTTCATTATTTTAGCATCACTGACTGAGCAAGTTCCAACCCACCGAACTAGAATAAACATTGCTTTGTCAGTGTGTATGTGTAACCTCTTCACATTTTTGATTTTTTTTTAAAATTCTAAATATGAAAGGTGATGAAATATTATGGCACCTAGGCACTCTGTTTTACCTAAAGTTTGTGAAGATAGAAACAAAAAGCAAAAGTTTACGACAATTTATGAAAAGATAAAGATTTTTGATCACTTGAACAATTAAAAAAAGTATCGAAGGTAGAACGAAAATTAGTTATGAGCAAATTTTCTACACGTTCAGTTAAAATTCAAGAAAAGGCAATCGGTATCAGTTCATAACTTAGTTTAATATGAAGCTCCCGGAGTAGTGTTTAAGTAAAATGCAAACAGTATGAAATTGGAAGATACTCTTGTATCGTGGATTATAGAAACCTTAAAAATTGGGGTGTTACCATAGATGAAAACGTTATAAAAGCAAATGAGAAACTACTGTATTAAAAAAAAAAATATTACAACAAAAATCTGATTGCACGGAATAAATCATCTTAATTGTTTGTGTTTAATAATCCTATCTACTGTGCAGTACTATTATAGTACAGCGCTTTATTATTTCTACATACTATAGGTACCGTACTGTGTTATTTTATGTTTCTCTCTTCCATTGATTATTGAGTTTGTGCATCGTAACGGTATTTTATGTTGAATGCAGTAGTTTTTTTAAATACAGTAAAATGTCTAATCTTTATGTAAGAAACAGTAATATATAGTTAATAAATGGTCTTAAACACTTTGAAAGGTGTTTAAAACTGTCTGAAACAATTGGGTATGTTAATTTAAAAAAAAAAAAACATGTGCATATTCTTTACAACAACTCGAATTTTTGACTTACGCGAGGAGTCTTGGACCGCATCCATCGAGTAAGTCGGGATCCGACTGTATGTCTACAATGCTCAAAACAATTAGGCGAGCACATGGTTTTAACAAAATTGAGAAAAACATTTTTCCGGAAACTAATTTCCAATGAAACCTCCATGTTTTCAGGAAACATGAGAATAAAACGCAAACTTTGGAAGCAAATCAACGTTTCTGTCGCCGAAAAGCAGAAAAAGGATAGAAGAGCAGAAATCGCAATTTAACAGAAGCTCATATTTTCACTGTCTGAGCGGTAAAATTCAACCGTTCTTTTTTTTTTTTTTCTTTGATTGGAAAATGCCACGACACGTTAATTTACCGGTTTCCATGGCTTGACGTTTTGTCGGGGGACTAATCCTGGCTTACACAAAGAACTGTAGCAGACGATGATAAAGAGGTATAATTTCATGTTCGTTTTACTGTTCTAGAGGAGTAAATTTCCAAGTCAAATATTTTCTTCTTCTTTTTTGCTGTATTGCATCATAATACAGGTGTGTACTCCGTTTTATGCCTTTGCAAGGCTACCTTACAACGATTTCTTCACTTTTGTGTGATTTTTCCATTGCTCCCCTAATTGTTTTGAGCAATGTATTTACGAAACATTACTTAGCACAAGTAATAACGTTTTGCTGATGTATTCGTTTTTTACTTATAAGTAAATCAATTGCTTTACTAAAACAAGCCATACTTGTTTAATAAAATTATTACCAAGTGTTTGTGATACTTCAAAATACGTCAGGGTAAATAATGTAAGTCTAATTCACGCCTAAGTGTTTCTTTAAGGAAAGTTATTGTATACAAATTTAATCAAAATCTTTAAAAAAAAAAAACGTGAGTTAAGTTGTTAGAATTGCATCAATTTCAACCTATCTGTACTTCAATATTTTCAAAACCAGCCTTACAAAAATGTTGTCCTTTTTTTTTTTCATTTTTTGCTGCCGCTACAAGTGCTATGGCTTTTATTTGTTGATGTCGTTTTTCTTTTTGCCCCCCCCCCCCCCCCCACTTGTAATCTACAATCGCCCGTGGCGTGTAAATGAGATTATTTTCTATTTACGTTTGTTGAAAATCACATTGTGTTTTTCTAAACAAGTTTTAAAACGTACAAGAAAAATGTTATACATTTAAAATAAAAGAGGGCTTATTTAAAAAATGCATTGACTATCGAGTCCTTAGTAATAGTTTAGGAAAGTTAACCAAAAAGATTTAGGTCATAAAAATCAATTTCGTCGTTTGAGTTGATATTTATGGTATAGTTATCTTAATCACTTTGAAGTTAAATAGGTTGAAACTTTGTAATCTATCGCTTTATCTCTAGTCAGTCAAACAGCCACAAAAGATACTTCTTTTAAAGATAAATCGTTGGCGTTCTAACCATGAACTAATGTTAAAGGATTGATGATAAGAAGCTTCACCAAAAATATTTTTCTATTTTTAACACTTTCGAAAATACATTGCTTTTAAAGCAAAAAAATATCGAAACTGAAATATTTTACTCTGACATTGGTAACTTCATTCAATTTTTTCAAATTGCTTATATTTTTCTCTTCCAGTACTTAAACGAAATCCTTTTTGTCCTTTTTATTTATTTTATTTTTAAGCGTAAAAAAGTCAACATTTAAATAGTAACACCTTGAACACTGAGTGAAATGATAAATTATTATCCCAGTAATTTGTTTTTTTGGTTCATACGTAAACAAGCAGCTACGAGAACAGCAAACACTTTACCAATAACTGCTAAAACTTTGAATGAAAAATGTAATACGATTAATTTAGTGTTCAGAATCTTAATTTAAATGTAAGTATTTTGTAGCTTACTAACGATAAACCCAGGGCCCGATTACAATTCTGGGAGGTCCAAGGCTAAACAGTTCTTCGGGTCCGCCTGTAATCAAACCTTACAGTTTTAGCTATTGGCTAAAACAATCTTAGCAATTTGGGGACCCCAAAAATGTGTAGGCCGTAGATCATAGCCGGGTTTTCCTTTTCAGGAATCAGGCCCTGGAAAAACTTACCAATCATCTAGTACATTTAGTAAAAGTAATATTTGCGAGCAGTAAATCACTTACGTTCAAACTTGGTGTGGTAAAGAGTTTTACAGACATTTCTGATAAAAATCCCGACATTAACAATGGGCTCATTAGGGATCCCGCCAAATATTTCATTAAAAGGACTCTGAATTTGGCATCTTGATTTTGGGTCACCATTTAGCTCCCGTCACCGAATATCAGTTCTCAATTTATGACGTCACTTCAATTTTATGTCATTATTTAATTGTCATTGCTGTAAAAGATCTATGAATCAAAAGCAAAATCTAACTATGAATTGAGGAAGTGAGAAGCAAAGGGATGTAAGTGCCAGAATTAAAAGCTTGGAGATAACCAATACAGATGGTAGTTGAACCTCTCCTCTGTTTTGGAACAGGAGATAGTAATAGTAGCCATTGTAGATGCTGCTAGTAATATTAGCCCTTGTAGATGCTGCTAGTAATAGTAGCCCTTGTAGACGCTGCTAGTAACAGTAGCCCTTGTAGATGGTGCTAGTAACAGTAGCCCTTGTAGATGCTGCTAGTAATAGCAGCCCTTGTGGACGCTGTTAGTAATAGTATCCCTTGTAGATGCTGCTAGAAACAGTAGCCCTTGTAGATGCTGCTAGTAACAGTAGCGCTTGTAGATGCTGCTAGTAACTGTAGCCCTTGTAGATGCTACTATACATCATGATTTGAAAAAACATTTCAATGAAAGCTTACTTTTTACCGGAACTTTAAACGTATTTCACTCAAAACTTGAAAATGTTCACTTGCATTCGTTTGCATCTCACTGCCTCAATTGAAAATATGTTGAATATTCCTAGTATTTTACACAACAGTAAAAAAAAAAAGAAGAAAAGAAATGCGAAATGTTTTCTCCGAATTTATATTATACTGCAGCTTCTTGAAATTCCCATATCTGAATGTTGCCACATTCCAGTATTCCCAGATGTAACCTTAGAACATATTATCTTTTATGCATAACGTACTTGTTCATCCACCTAGAACGTTCACATAACTGTAGCCCATAAAATATTAAGACATTTAAGCGTAGTAGTACACATTTTAGCAGACACTCTAAAGGTTAAATCTCCAAACTTTGTATCCTTAGAAATGTTTCTTGGACTTAATAATATACGTTCAGGAATTATATTTTCAGTATTAGTTATAAAAGTAACTAAGGAAATTAGAAGTAGCTGCAAGATAAGAGAGGTAAGTGACAAAAGAAAGAGTGTTGGTGAGACGAAGGAAAAATTTGAATTATACGTGAGTTTTCATGCATTATTATTTCAAAATCAATTAGAGCGAAAATATACAGCATTAACAACAAATATCATATTGCTACACTAAAACTGTTTTCTTTTCCTATCATTTGCAGCAGTATCTCTACATTTTCGTATTTGACCCTTTTACTTATGTGAAATGCGTATTTTTGTCCATCATCGAAAAAGTTTAGTATATTTTAGTTCATCAATGCTTAAGCATTGTTACACTGATAGCACTGAAAAAAAAAGAAAAAACCGTCGAGAAAAAACAAATCAGAATTGACTATTATAGCGTCCTTTTATTTTTGTTTGGTTCTTCAAAACCATTTCGGTATGTTTGTTGTTGTTTAATATTTTTAGAATGTAAAACAAAAACAATAATACTGTTTTTTACTTGATCATTCAATGTTAATTGTATTTTATGAGCATATATAACAAACATAGATTAATGTTTGACTAAAAAGAAGCGTGTTGCATTTTTTTCCCGAATTTACTTTGTATAGTCATAAGAATCCACAACCCAGCAAAGAAACCGCAATCGATCAAACATAGATAAAATATGATAAACGAAACTGAAGTTTTAAAAAAAATTAAATTTGTTTTATGAAAAAAAGTATATTTACTATACACATGTAATACAAAGTTATGTATTAACAGTTTGATTTCAGATGACAAGAAACTCCATATATTAAAATTACATTTAGTAACATTGCATGAGAAATGTATTACTAAACCTTTTATAGTTTTATCATGAAACTTCGGTCTTCGGAAAAACAAGTTCACTTGTCAACCCATCTCATAAAATTGGAACAAATTTTGAAGGAGAACCAGTAGGATCCTAAAATAAACAATTAAAACGTCCACAACAGTTCATTTTATGACAACTTTTGGTACTGCATTTTAAGTTATTATAGACATTGTCGAAATTGTACATTGGATACATTTAGTATCAAAACCAGCTCCAATCTATGAATTTTCAAAAGTATATTTTTCCTACGTAATGTAATTTGGTAAAGCTTGGTGAAAAATCACCCTGTCACAGGAAGTAAGGGGCGAAGCCCCAGAGGTGCACTGCTGAAGGCTATGTCAAACCACAACGTGAGGGGTTTTTACAAATCCTCAAAAAAGTTATATTTGTGCGGTTATTCTAATAAAATACCTTCCCAAATCTAAACTTCTCTTTAAACATGTACGCACTTTTTCCATAGACATGAAGGGGAAACCGCACTTTTAATGCAAACGTAAGGTGAAAACATTCCGTCGAAATTTTAATAGATGAAGCTCAAGTTCAGAAAACATAACTTTTAAAACATTTGGCAAAGTACTTAAGCAAAAACACATCATATGTTTATTTGGGAGCTTTAAGTATCGAAGTAGATACCGAACTTCGATACTGCATGGACTATGTAAGGTTTTAAGCATGGAAGCTCAGATATGTGCGGAAAATTAATTTAAGAAATTATTATTTTTTAATGTTTTTTTCTTTGAGGACGTAATTCTAAATAATTTAATGTGCAATTTCAAGGAATTAATGGAAATATTTTTACTTTAGTTAACATTTCATTGTCAGAAAATATTCTTTTATATTCCAATGCATAAATTTTTAGATTTACGAACTGAAAGATATCAAAAAAAAAAATAAGAAGAAACATGGTAAAATGGCACGTAGAAAATTCAGTATTTTGTTTCAGAGAACATATTTTTACAGAACGAAGAGCTAAATTATGTCTCTGGGACCGTGTATAAATTTCTTTGAAAACTGCGCCTGCTACCTTATGGCACAAAAAAAAAAAAGAGTTACTACGGATTTTTTTTTTTTTTTTTTGAGGGATAGTGTTAGAAAGTGTTGAACATTGAAATCTACTAGAAAACAACCTCTTTCAAATTTGTGGGGTAATTTGTTTTTTACATTTATCACTTCTGATTGTTACAATTTTATATCATTTACTATTTCAATAGAATACAAAAATAAATGTATTTTTGGTTTGTACCTCTTATAAGCTCGAACCATCCAAAAGTAAACTCTATGCACAAATTGAATTGCATGTTTGTTACTTTTCTACTAAAATAATCAAGCTTGTTCCTAATGTATATATCCTGTTATTACGTCAAGCTTAAAATGTAATGCATTATTTATTTTATTAAAGTATTGTTTACTTATTTTGCCAATCATGTTTCCTACGTCTAGTTTATTACATTTATCTTTAAAATAACTTTGTGTTCGATTTGGTAAAGTTTAATTAGCTTCTGCCATCGAAAGATACATTCAATTCAGTCTCCATTGTGTATTCATTTTTTTTGTGTATTAAAACCGTCAAGTTTGTCGCAAAAGCATATTATTACATTAGTTACATCGTTTAAGTATTAGTTACTTATTTTGGTAGTCCTGTTGATTCTGGATAATTTATTTAAAACTCTTTATTACATCCTTGTCGTAGTTTTGGTTAAATTTAATTAGCTAGAAAAATCAAATTCTATACCTTTTTCCATTGTATGTTTTTGCTCTTCTACTAAATTCGTTAAGTTTGTCATTCAATCCTTTAATTTTCAGAGTTTATAATTTGTAACTAATGTACTATAGGATTAATTTTTTAATACTGGATATTTTACTAAATAAAATCGCTTCATCTCCAATAACTGTTCTTGGTTATTACACAATGCTGTGAAATTTATGCTACATAAGTACGATCTTTAGTCTTTTGGAATTATTTTTGTTCAAAACAAGACTTTTTTATATTTGTTTTTTCAGGAAAGACTACAGTGCCAAATCAAGTTTCATTAATAAAACGTATAAGAGAAAATTACATATTTTGATCATTTCTTCTTCTTTGAGACCAAAATATTGTATTGTATGACAAACAATCGGTGCCTCGTTCTACTTCTCGGTCGTATTGACTCTAAGATAATAGAGAGTCATATTCCACTTGTGCTCTCCAACCATATTTATAACTTTTGCAAATACGAAAGAAATGGATTAGCTTTCAGCATATTTATTACTGAACTCTGGGGCTGACAAAGATACCGCTCTGATAAGGATCATTGGGTCTGATAAAGAAAACTGTCGATTTATTTCAAATAAATAAAGGTTAATGTACGATAAGTCTGTTTTTATTAGCAGTAAAATTTAATGATAGATATTAATCAGATGTGAAGGAAGTTGAGTGCTTAAAAGAGTGTTAAAAAATAGCTAACTGTATTTTTTTTTTTTTTTTTTTTTTGATGTGTCAAGTACTAGTTCTTACCTTATCTTTTAAATGGCCATGAAGACAATAGTTCTTTCAAAATCACAGCCTGGTATGTCATTTTGCTAAAGAGGTAATATTTCCCAAAATGCCATTGATATACCATTGGGTTTTAGTTGGGATGTTTAATGTTGCACTCTTGTGGTAAGCATATCTAATTTCAAGTGATTAAAGACCACGTGCAGCATATACTACCGTATTACCCCGCATTATCCAGCATGCCGCAAAATTCGGCATGCACCAGATTTTCAATAACCCTTGTCTGATCCTTTCCAGCATGCCAGAAAAATCGAAGTTAGGAAAAAAAAATACTATAAAAAATATATATGTTCAGCTTAAAAATAAATATAAGTTCTATACATATCTTATTAGTATTTATAAACAGTTTAATTTTGTAATAATATTTACTAACAGTGTCATTTGCTATTTTACAAGAAAAATATGGTTTAACAACGAATCATTTTATAAAAATTAAATTTAAACTAATTAAGCAAACATTTAAGCAGCAAGTTGCCCCCCCCCCGAAACCAGTGCTAAAGAATTTAGCATAGCTATTCAATAAATAAATATTAAACTTACCCCTCTAAAAGGAACCTAAAATAATTTATTTTAAAAACTATGAACAAATCGCAATAACGATGATTGTTTTTAATTGATTACTTTATTTTCATATAATTAAAGCCATCAATAATGACCTACCATAAATAACAAGCACATATTATATGCAATACACATTTTTTTTAAAGAAGATTACTTTCGGGATTTATGTATTTATTTCCTTACAGTGACTTGCTCTCTCTGACTGGAACTGAATGGAGAAATTTACTTTTGTTTTGTTGCAAAATAAACCTCGAATTATCCGGCATGTCGGAAAATACGAATTTCCTGGCATGCTGGTCAACCTCGCCTTTTTTCCGACATGCCGGATAATGCGGGGTAATACGGTACTTTTCTTGTTCAATCAAATAAATTGCGGATGTGGGAAACCGTTTTGTTTTCGTGGAATCTTTCGGTGAATGTTATACACTCAAATGATGGCCTAAACTTTCATTTTACTAATGAATTACGGTAGTTTTCCCGGTCAATGCGCACGTGTATAATTACGAACGTACGGAGGACCGAAATATATGTTTTGATCGTTCTCGAGTTAGTTATCGCTCGTTCACTTCGTTTCAGAAACGTTTTTTACCGATATTTAAGTTTGTGACAACCATTTTGAAACGTTTATACTTTACGTGTAAGTCTGTATCTCGTGTATTGATGTGCGTCACCCAGTGATCAAAAGAAAGTTGTTTAAAAATTATAGTTTTTTTTTTTTTTTTTTTTTGAAACAGCGTTAATTTCAATACTCTACTTCAAAGCTAATGATCTTTAAAGTGTTAGGCACCAAAAATTTGGGCATTTATGAGGTGTTTCTTTAAATAAATATTTTAGCTGTTTTGATAAGTGTTGAAGCTTGTAAATACGACTACAATTATTGTAAAAAAATTCCTTCATTAATGAAATATTGAAGGGTATCCAAAATACCACCAAAGGTGTGTGTGCGCACTACTAGATGATTCAAAACTGATGGTGTTGACTTGACGAAAGAGAGAAATCAAACCAGCCGTAAAAATATTTCAAGTCCGAAAACATATTTAAATTCAGAGGAAAGAGAAATATATTGTCTGTCATTAGTAACTGATACTATACAGTCACCGGAACTATTTGTCTGTACATGAAATACACCGCCCGCTCAGTCATTCCAGTCGTGGACTAACAAGCACGAAACTACAGTCCTCACTAGAATGACTGAGCTGGCGGTGTATTTCATGTACTTCTGCCTTAGCCCTGTCTATAGGACAGTAACTTACTGAAAATATTTGTCTGAAGTTGGAACAGACAATGCAAATCTGGGAACTCTTTTCGGAAAATTTCAAATTCAATAGCACCGGGCCTCTGTTGTGGAAAACTTTGACGGGCACATTTTGGAATAATTTTCAAAACACTACTCATAACAGTTTCCACAACAGTTGTTTCTTTCAGATCACTTTTGAACACTTGTTTGAGAACATTTCGTCAGTTTTTAGAACATTTATGAAACACTACGTCATATATGCAATAGAAATGGAGAGTAATTACAGATAAGTGATCTTTGGTATACGCGAGTTTAAGTTTTTTTTCCAAAAATATGGTAACAGCCATATGGTTAACAGCCCAAAAATATGGTATAGCCATTATAGCTTCTGAGAGATGCTACAATGGCTAAACGTAAAAAGTATAATAAAAGAGTTTAGCTTCTGGCAGGTGCTACAATGACTAAACTTTTAAAAAAACAACGAAAGCTAAGCTGAAACTCAAAACTTAAGTAACCAAATACATTACGTAATATGTCATAGAATACATAAAGTTTCCTTTGTAAGAAAACAATAAGCAAACTTGTTTTCAAAAAGGTACTATAGTACTTAAGCAAAGGAAACAAAAGGCTCGTTTTGTTTCAACAACGACTACATTGTAAAACAAAGGAATTCTAACAAAACTTCCGTCCTAAAAAAAAAAAAAAAAACAAATAAAAAACAATGTATCATGCAATGGACTAAATTTTTAACACAGCACTTTAAAAGAGATTTCTTCCTCAAAAAATGCAGGTGCCATAAGAAACATTATTCAATTTAAAGAATGCATCATCGTATTCATTTTAAGTTTCTAATCTCAGTTTAAAATAAAAACTGCTTTAAATTTACCTTTTGTGTTCTGATTAGATAACATTTATTCGCATTTTTTGCGCTCTTGAGAGCTTTGTTGAACCCATTAATAAAAAGAAATGTTAAACGGGCTTAAACAGGGACTCATTAACTCATTTTCAAGCGAAAGAAAAATAAATTGTAGTTTAAGTATTGGTGTATTTCTGTTTATTGAAAAGTCAGATTTTAAAATGCAATTAATTGATATACCACCTTAATTAATTCATATCATCAATGGGAAAATTAGTCTGATTAATTAATATTTTATGACTGTTTCATTTTTCTAGTTAATAGGAAAATGAAAGCATTTTTTCTTTTTCCTTCCAAAATGCTTCCTTAATTAAAACTGGCAATCTTCCCAAGTTCGTAAATCATTTGAAAAATTCATTAATTTAACGCTTATTTTTTGAGGCTTTAAATTTCCTAATTGTGATAAATTTTACCCAATTATGTGTACAAAAGTATCCGTAGTTTGAAGCTAATTATGTTTTATTGCGAAATGAAAATTTCTTCTTTGCTCACCTTTTTAATTGTTAACAAATTTATGAAATATACTTTTGAAAGAAAAAGGTCTGGATTTCGTAAATAGATGTTGCTTTAACCAATAGAATACCTACAGTGGCAAGGGTATGGCTTGCCTTGGTTACACTCTTCTTGGGGGTGACACCCACAATGGATTTAAGAGTTAATGAAAAATTTCATTAGTGTAACAATTATTTTTTGAGGCTTTAAATTTTCTAATTGTGATTAATTTTACCCAATTTTATGTTCAAAATTATCCTTAATTTGGAGTTAATTATATTATATTGTAAAATGGAAATTCGTGATTCGCTAGCCAGTGAACATTTTTTATTGTAAACAAATTTATGAAACATAGTTTTTAAAGATAATGGTCTGGATCTCGGTAAATAGTTGCTGCTTCTACCAATAGAGTCACTAGAGTGGGAAGCAGATGGCTCGCCTCTGTTACACACTTCTGGGGAGGGGTGACACACTTACAACGGATTTAAGAGTTTAATAATATATATATACAGTGGCTCCCAAAAGTCTTCGTACACCTACGACTTTCAATGAAATAGGCCCCAATCCATTGGTTAGAATTAACATTTCAGAATAGGTATTTAATTGTAAGATCTATGATCAATTTTCAACAAAACTGCATGAAAAGATTTTAAAAAATATTAAAACTTGATTTTTTTTAAATCAAAAATCAAAAAGGGCCGGAAATTTTATCTCACAAGTCTTCGTACACTTTATAAAATGTCTATATATTATTGAATAATCTAACTTTTGATTAAGTTATTAATTAGTAGAATATCATAGAGTATTCATAACACCTTTTAAACCTCTGGGAATAGATTTCATTCTTTTTCTTTCTTTTTTTTTTTGCGTAATTTCTGAGTAAGTGTTCAACTACACTTCGAGTCTTACTGTTTCAAGCTCTATTTTCATTTTAAAGCCCTATTTTTGTAATCTAGCCTCCAGATATCTCTAAATACGTTACATTAAGTTAAAATCTGGAGATTGAGGGGGTATTTTCTAAACTTTAGGACAATTTTCGAGGCACTAGACGCAAACGTTGAAAACCGTGTGCTTCTTATCGTTATCTTAATAAAAAACAAAGTTGTTTCCAATAACCAAATGTTTGGCTAAGAGTTCAAAATTGGTTTTTAAAATATTTAAAGGAACAGCATGATTCATTATTTCATCAAAAAATTACAAACTACCAAGTCCTGATGCTGATATGCACCCTCACACTAGAACCCCTCCACCGTCCTGATTAACTGATCCAAATAAGTTCTTAAGATTAAGTTCCTAATTTTTTCTTCTGCTTACAGTTGTACAGCAATTTAACCAAAAATGTTGAATTAATTTTTATCTGTAAGTAAGACGTGATTCGAAAACGTTTTTAGCTTATTTATCATTGATTTTCAGACGAAAAGCATAAGCTTTCTGTTTTTCGCACGACCAAGAAAATTTCTATGGGAATAGGTCCCATTTAATTCAGCTAATCAGAGAACTTGGCGAACAATTTTAGGTGAAAATTAAATGTAAAATGTTTCATTTAACTCTGCAGAAACTTTTACAGCACTCAAATGTGTATTTTTCAAAAAGTTTTTAACTTTAAATCTCCGATTACGTTTTGTCAACTTTGCCGGTTGACCTTTTCTTACCTTGTTTTCGGTCCGATTCCTTTCTTTAAAGCATTTTATCAAGCACTTTACTATACAAACAAATAAATTAACTAATTTAGAGACATTTCAAACCAATTTACCCCTACTGTGGGGGAAAAATTCAAATTTTGAATGGTGTTTCCGGTTTTTTACGAATACCAGCCACTTTACAGTAATAAGCACAATATTAAGGAATAAATAAACAAAAAATTGAAGCCAAATGACTTATAAGGGTCAACACAATGCAAAAATATTAATAAAGCAGCATATGATAATTTTAATCATGAATTTATTCGAAAATATTTGAGTGTACGATGACTTTTGTGACGTGTTATTTCTGTCTCTTCGTTTTCTGGCCCATTTCAAAAAGAAGATCCGTCAATATTTTGAAAAAACCATTGGGATGTATTTAGAATGACATGGGAATGATGTGAAAAAATATTGGACTTCATATTCGAATTCAGTTTCGAGTTATTTTGGTTTTACTAAAAAATTTCAAAGTGTACGAACACTTTTGGGAGCCACTGTATATACACACACTTCAATTCCGAAAATTTCCCCAAATATACCTTAAAAAAATGAATTCTGTTACTTTTCAACGTAAATGGAGCACGATATACCGGGGAGGGGGTGAGTACATATGCATCTAAGATAAATTTGCATAAAATGCTTTCATAATTTGTACTTGTCTTTTAATGTAAGCTTACCTTACAAAACACATTTTTTTTTAATTCTTAAAATTGTAAAATCATCATATTTACGTAAAAAATTAAAAGGTTTTTTTTTGGGGGGGGGGCGGGGAGACAGGGAACCACAAACTAACGATCCAGCCGTGCTAGAAACGCCACTGCTTATATACAATCCTGAACATTGCTCCCCCTCCCCCGGTTTTTTTTTTGGGGGGGGGGTTCCATTAACAGTATTTAAAAGAATTTATAGTCTTAGTGATGCAGTGGATACTAAGAGAAGTATTATTTCAATGCGACTATGTTCTTTAGAAGAGGTTGAATACTATCTCATGCTACTTTTGCAATTAATAAAATACGATGCATATGATTTATTGAAAACTCATTACTTACTAACCCTGTAATAAACGACACTAAATATTGATGAGGTTAAAAATATTGACTGCACTAGACTAGTGAGTGATGTAATGCTTCCTCAAGTTTGCCAAAACTGCAATTTACTAGCACAAAAACATCAGTATTCAACTTCTTTTAAAAAATAGGGGAAAGTGGAGGCTTTTTTTTTTTTTTTTTTTTGTCAGTGCAAAGTAAAAATAGTATCAATTGATTCCAGTAGCAAAGACACAAAAAAAAATCTTATCACATAAATCTTATCACCGTTGCACAGCAGGAGATGACTGAACACAAGGTGAATCAAGATACGAAACTGCCCGAGGTACACACATTCTTTCCCTATGAGCCCCGAAAATTCCTAAAACTAAAATGTTTCACAAATTCAACAAAATCTTCGTTATCCATTACACGTAAGAAAATGTGCATTCATAAAAAGTGAACTGAATATTATGTTTGTCATCCTTTTATACCTTTTCCTTTGTACAAAAAGAATATTTTTGTAGATAAAGTATGTTTTTTAAGTTTAGGCATTGTTATGCGATCGTCTTTCGAACATATTCTCATAGAGGAAGGGTAAATTACTAGTTGTGTGCAGCTAACCAGTAATAGGCAGGATTGTCTTGTATTGTCATTGTGAAGTTTTTAATCGATATTCTAATTTTTAATCATGGGATGTATTACACAACATTTTTCAATATTTAAATCCCTCACTTGCCAAATCGACTAATTCCATAAAACAAAAGTAGAGAAAAGTTATGAAAAAACGGGTGTTATATCCATAGGAGTAAATAGAACCTCATGTTACATTTTCTGCCATCACATGGTCAGAAATGTACTGAACCAAAACTTTAATATAAATTCATATGCTAAGCATTGATAAAATACTATTGAAGCAGAAATAAGGATTTTTTTGAAAAGTGGAGTTAATAGATTTGGCAGTTTAGGCATCCATTTATCAATAGATTTTGCGTGGAAATTCATTTTTATGCAAAATTGAGCAATCGAGCACAACGAAAAAATAATCAGTATCCAAAGCACTTCATACAAGTATGAAAATATACTGATTTTTGTGAAACGCTCCGTTTTGCTGTTTGTATATTCGGATAATTTTACCAATTCCTTTTAACATTTCCGTATTTCACAATTTCTTCTTTCTTCAGCATTTTTATAAGAAACAAATTTATTTAAAGCTACTTTGCGACCAAGTGTATCATTTTAATATTAACGTTATTCGATCTCTTTTCAACGCATTGAAACACTTGACCTTTAGTGATGCAGACATACCTTTCAAAATTGAAAAGCCGTGGCATATTTATTCAACCGCTCTTGGTGAGTTTACGCTCAACTTTTCAGGAAACCGTGCATACATGACAGATTTAATATCACTTAGAAAGAAAACCATATAGTTACACTTCCACACTCAGTTTTATTCTTGTTCTGACTCTCTGAAAATGGAAACCATATAAATCATTGGGTGCTTCCGTTTGTTGCTAGCTGCATGTAAAATTGCTTTACGAATAATGAAACAAAAGTCATATCTTTAAGTCGAGTAACATATTAAAACATACGAAAACGCGTTTCTCATTTAGATACGTAAATGCGTTTAACTGGTGGGTGATTCAAATTTCTGCATTTTATTAAAATTGCTTCTTTATTTCTCTTTAAAATAAAAATAGTGCATGAATATATTTTTAAAGGTAAACTTACCAAAACAACTACTCAGTCGTGGGCAAGTAAATGGTAGTCGCTGAATTTTGAATTTATCATTGTTTTGCATTTTTGTCATCTATCGTAAGTTAGCTTTATTAAACAAGCTTGCTTGTTTGGTATCCGCTGAAAGAAAGCTCGAAAAATGCGTCAATTTTCAGCGTTTCCCTATTGTTAGTAGGGAATCCAAAACGTGCTTCTTTTAATATCTCGAAAACTCATTTCTTCAGATACTACTGTTTACTTGCCCACGTCAGTACTGCTGTTGGTTTGATAATCAAAAATGTTGTAATCGTCAGAAAAGAAAATTTTATAATACTTGAATAGCTGAAAATTTATATTTTGATGTTTTTTCTTTCGCAAAAAAATATCTATCAATGTGTAATTATTTTTCCGATGACGTTGACCATCGTGCTTTCTCTCCAGTATTCTTTCGGCGAATCGACCCTCGATCCGACAGCCCAAACAGCCGGTCAGAACTTTATTTGACCAATAAAAAAGCACCAATCTGCGGTTCAGGTTCGACCGAGAGTCAAATAACCTGGTAAAAGCGTGAGCTACTTGCATGACTGTTCATTGTTTTCAGACAAAAAAGTTCATTTCAAGTTAATTATTATTTGATTGGTTTTGTGCGTAACTTACTTCCTCTGTTGTGTTTATCTTATTTTAATTTATTTTCAAAAAAAAACTGATGTATAATAGTTTCACGTATAGAAAATCGAATTTCGCAAAATGTTTAACGAGTACCAATAAAAGAAGCATTATATATATATATATATATATATATATAAGTAGAATCAGGTAACAAATGAAAATAATAGCTATGTATGAGTGTACGTACAATCCTTGGCACTGATTGTACAGTTAAAAAGCACAGATAATAAAAGCACAGATTTTGAAAGAAAAAGTGTATCACAATATTGAGGCTTAAAAAAATGTGTACCGATGTTGCCCTAATAAAAAAATAGCGAAATGTTACTCTGTTAAAAAATATGACCTAATTTATGTTTACTAATGAGGTTTAATAATTAGGGACGATTATAATTTTTAGCATTTTACAAAAAAAAAAAACAGATTTCGGTCATTGAAGTGAAACCAAATGCACGGACGTGAGAATAAAATAAAAATAAAGAAAATATAAAAAGTTAATTTGAAATCAGAAATTTTGAATTCAAATTATTGTTTTCGCAATCACGAGCTGCGACAGAACCCTACTCATTGGAGTTATTGTTTTTAGGGCTACATTCGGAAACAGGCACCGGTGCCACCGCAAGTGGTCGAAACAGTTGAATCCCTAATTGAAAACGTATTGCCACCGGATCGTTTCCGAACGCTTGCGGTGGCACCGGTGCGACTGGTGCCTGTTTCTGAATGTAACCTAGATATGGCTCATGTTCCCCCAAGCCTGCCCCTCCTCTTATGCGGTTGCGTGTGTTTAGTTGTGTATCTGTAGGCTAGTGTGTGCGTAGATCTGTTTGAATGCACGTTGGCGTGTGTGTAATGTATAAAAGGCGCGCACGTGTGTGTGTATGTGTATGAGCGTGCGTGTGTGTGCGTAGAACATGAACGCCACCGACCACGAGAAGCGGATTCCGGGGGACAGTGCTTAGGATCAAAAGAGCCGCGCATGCAGAGGACGGTGGGGGTGAAAAAGAAACCAAACGCCACGGACGGTCAAATGAAAACAATTAGCTATCGTGATTGCTCAATAATGGTGCCCATAATAAAAACAAGTTTTTTTTATACATAAGCTTTTTTTCATGTACAAAGTATTGTTTTGAGTAATAGCAAGCTCATGTTTATCATACTTAAACGAAAAAAGTTTATAAGACATTTTTGAATGAAATGTCGATGTTCTCACTGTAAGTAAATGTCTCACTGTAGTCATTTAATTTGTGGGAATTTTGATACTTTTAATGTGGATTCCCTTCCTGGATAAAATTTCGCTGGCGTAAAGAATTCCGTAGTAGTAATTTAATTAATAAAACACGTGAACTTATAATGTAGGTTCCTGAACTAAAACTATATCCTGTTAATCATTATAAGACACATAAATAAATATTTTTAGATACTACCAAGATATTGTTTTTAAAGGCAGTACTTAACACCTATATAATAGGTTTGATTTATATATTGAGCTTTAATAATTATTAGATTTTAAACTTAATAAAGACTTCGTGATTAACTTTCGTTATAATTAACAATTTTATGTCTCAACTAATAATGTCAAATTTTGATCATATCCGAAACAACCTTAGGCTTACATAAAAACAGTTTTAATAATAATTACCGAACTACTAATATGATGATAAATTTCTGCCGGAAGTGGAAAATTTTCCCTAAGATTATTCTTTTGATAATTGCTGAGTGAATAGAGTATTCAGGTTAATGGGATTAATAAATTTAAAATGCTTTCACTAACCGTCAGAGATTATGTTTACTTAAAGATAATTTTTAACACAAAATGTCAATCTTCATAGTCAAGATAAATAATATCTTTATCTGCTTTCCCCTTTTGTATAGTTAATGCTTCATAAAAGACTGCACGGAAACCAGTAACTACCAAAGGCACTTTGCCTTTTTTTTTTTCATGGCTCAGCACTGAATTAAAAGTGTCACACTTTATCTTGTCATAACTCAAAAATGTATAAAATGAGGAAGCGAGTAGAAAATTAATTTTTAAGCATGTTGTAAACGGATAAACGTGCTTAAGAGCTATTGTCTGTAAGAATCAGGCAGTTTACGGCATTTGTGATTGTTGACATTTTTAATTTTTCTTATTTTCACATATGTTGTTCCTTATCAGGAATGTAATGTTTGTGTAAAATATGAGCTTTGTCTGCTTTACCGTTTTTGAGGAATTAAAGTTTTAAATTTAGGGGGCGTGGCAAATTTTTGCGTGTGTTTCAAATTTGCAGATTTTAAAGTTCTTGTTGCTTTAAGCGCCCCTATAATGATTTGGATTTTTAAATTCTATACTATTATATAGTCTTCTTAGATACTATTACAGTTGTCAAATCGGTGTCACTACGAGGGCGACGGCCACGAACTCCGTTTAAAAATGACCGAAAATGAATTTTTTTACTACATTCAATGCCAATTTTCTCAAAGCGCCTTCACGATGACGCCAACGTTTTTACATAAATTCCTAGCTACACTTGCATACATTAAAAATATGTAATAAAATTGGTGTCACTATAAAGGCGCCAGAAGATATTGGAACTTTTATGTGATAAATTTCACAAAAATGCAAATGTTTAAAACCTAACTACTACTCTCGCCCTCATAGCAGAAATCTGAAACTAATTAAGTTTGATAACCAACATGTTCGTCTAACATATGAACTAAAAAAAACGGTGTCACTCCTATTACTTTCGAAAATATAATCATTCGAAATTAGTATGTTATGGAGTTATTTAAAAAAAGACTATTCTAATTCGAATAACTTTTTGCACGGTTTGTTTTAAACTTTAATATACAATTACAGTAGTGACACCTAAAATAATATGTTTCTAATGCTTTTTATAAAAAAAAAGCTTTATAAAAAGCATCAGAAACACAGTAAATCGATATAGGTACAGATGAACGTGTTGTGTAATGTGCATCATAGGCTAAAATAGTGATACTAATATTCATATTTTTCAACCATACTAATTTTTTATTTGTTATTTATTTTAAAAATGAAACTATTTATAACATAATATCTTAAATAGTTGTAAACATAATGTATTATATAGCGAGCATTCAGAATCTGAAACATAATTTGAGGATGACGTAGACTAAAACAAAGAAAACATAAAAAATCAAATCACCCAGTTTCAGAAAGACGGTCAACTCTTATTGATATCTGGTAATTTTGTAGCATTAAAGGTTGGGAAAACATGGTATCCCGAAGAAATAGTAGAAGTTGACCATTTGCAAGTAAAGGTCAAATGCATGGCAAGAAGGACTGGAATAAATAAATTTATTTCACCGGAAAAAAAGGCGAGTATTGGTATGATAATCTAAACATATTATGCACAATAGATCCACCTGTACCTATATCAAAACGAGCATTTTCTATTCAAGATCAAGACGCTCTTACTGCCCAAAGCTGTTTATGTTAAACGTTAATTCTTTTTAATAAATTTAAAATAAATATGGTCAAAAACACTATATGGGTGTGATAAGATTAAATTAACAAAATACATAAATAAACAAATAAAATAAATTAAAAAAAAATAATAATAAATGAAAAAAATACACTACAACATACTAGCTTTGAATGATTATATTTCCAAAAGTAGTGGGAGTGACACTAATTTTATTAGTGCAAATGTTAGACAAACATGTTGGTTAATTAGTTTCAGATCTCTGCTATGAGGGGGCTAGTTGTATTCAGATAAGCAAATGGTCAACTTCTACTACTTCTCCGGGATACCATGTTTTCCCAAGCTTTAGTGCTGCAAAAGTACCAGATACCAATAAGAGATGACCGTCTTTCTGAAACTGGGTGATTTGATTTTTTATGTTTATTTTGTTTTAGTCTACGCGTCATCCTCAAATTACGTTTCAGTCTGAATGCTCGCTATATAATATATTATGTTTATAACTATTTAAGACATTATGCTGTAAATAGCTGCATTTTTAATATAAATAAAAGTTTTAAAAAAAAGTATGGTTGAAAAAATATGAATATTAGTACGACTATTTTAGCTTGTAATGCACATTACACAATACGTCCATCTGTACCTATATCGATTTACTGTGTTTCTGATGCTTTTTATAAAGCTTTTTTTATAAAAAGCATTAGAGACATATTATTTTAGGTGTCACTACTGTAATTTTATATTAAAGTTTAAAACAAACCGTGCAAAAAGCCATTCGAATTAGAAAATTCTTTTTTTAAATAACTCCATAACGTACTAATTTCGAATGATTATATTTTCGAAAGTAACAGGAGTGACACCGTTCTTTTTAGTTCATATGTTAGACGAACATGTTGGTTATCAAACTTAATTAGTTTTATATCTCTGCTATGAGGGCGAGAGTAGTAGTTAGGTTTTAAACATTTGCATTTTTGTGAAATTTATCACATAAAAGTTCCAATATCTTCTGGCGCCCTTATAGTGACACCAATTTTATTCCATATTTTTGATGTATGCAAGTGTAGCTAGGAATTAATGTAAAAAGGTTGGTGTCATCATGAAGGCGCAATGAGAAAATTGGCATTGAATGTAGTAAAAAAATTCATTTTCGGTCATTTTTAAACGGAGTTCGTGGCCGTCGCCCTCGTAGTGACAGCGTTTTGACAGCTGTAATAGTATCTAAGAAGATCATATAATAGTATAGAATTTAAAAATCCATGTCATTATAGGGGCGCTTAAAGCAACAAGAAGTTTAAAATCTGCAAATTTGAAAAACACGCAAAAATGTGCCACGCCCCCTAAATTAAAAAATTTAATTTCCCAAAAACGGTAAGACAGACAAAGCTCATATTTTGCACAAACATTACATTCATGATAAGGAACAACATTTGCAAAAATAAAGAAAATTAAAAATGTCAACAATCACAACCTGCCTGATCCTTACAGACAATGGCTCTTAAGTGAATTATTATTTTACTCTTTATGCCATACTTATTAATGACCCTGACAATCTAATTTGTTTTCTTTTCGAGCTTTACCTTTACCAGCTAGTATTTTTTTTTTTTTTTATAAATAAGACAGTGAGAAGCAAAGGGGTGTAAGTGGACTATTTAAAGTTTCGAGTAAATCGCGTTGTAAGTTCAAATCCTCTTGGTAGACTTTCATTGAAATGTTTTTCTAAATCATGCTGTATAGCAACACCAACTAGGACTACCAGTACTATTTCTTGCCCTAAGAGAGAGAAGAGGTCCACCTACCATATGTACTGGTTGTAGCCAAATTTTTAATTTTGTCATTTACATCCCTTTGCTTCTTACTGCCTCAAACGTCATATCATTTCGCCGTTTTGTTTATCAAGAAGCTAAATGTAATTTTTCATTCATTTTGTAACTTTGCCCTAACATTTGTCCAAGTGGTTTTAGTGAAATTAATTCCAGTATTTGTTGTCATAGATGGAATTAAATTGTTTTAATCTTTAATGAGCTTTGAGAAACTGAAAACGATAAAAACAATAGACACAGAAAATGAGAAACGGATCCCTACTTGTTCCGCTTGGCTAGGATAACAAATGGAGATCGTTTTCTAATTAGGAATCAAATTAGAAAGGTGAGAAAATTTTTACATCATTAGTTCTACTAGAATAACAAGCAGCAATCATTTTCTAATTCGAAATCAAATTAGAAAATAAGTTTCTTCTCTCCACTTGGATTCCACTACAATAACAAGTGGAGATCATTTTCTAATTAGGAATCAAATTTTAAAAAATAGGTAGATTTCTTATATCACTACTTTTTCCACTAGAGTAACAAGTGATGATCATTTTCTAATTAAAAATCAAATTAGAAAAGAGATTTCTTATCACCGATCGGGTTCCACTAGATTAACGAATGATCATTTTATAATCAGAAATCAAATTAGAAAAGCAATTTCGAATAACCACTTGGGTTCCACTAGGGTAACACGTGATGAAAATTTTCTAAATGGGAATCAAATTAGAACTGAGATATAGTTTCTTCATCACCACTTGTTCCACAAGATGAGTCTGCTCTTAAGTGTGTGTGTGTGTGTGTGTGTGATAGTTAGACTACAAACTGTAATCCATTAAGACAGCAGTACTGAACTTTTCGTCTCTGTCCGACCGACTTTTCAAGAAAACTTTTCATATGGATACACCATCAGAAAAATTATAAAAAATAAAAGGAGTTTTTAAAATACGTCACTGAGTTAATTTAAAAATTTGGTCCAGAAATAAATTTCATACCACCTTGAAAATCAGCGATGGACTCCTCAGTGTCAGCTGCTTCTGCTACCGGAAGTGTCATAACTATTTATTTTTTAAATGTTTGTAGCCTTTTGAAGCATTTAGAATTGTGAAATGAGTTTGTAAATGCTTATGTTTGGATATGCGGAGAAGTTTTTTTTTTCCGCTCTATTTGAAGAGGGAAAAAGGATACGAAACGAAACGAGTTTGTTTGATTGTAAGGATCTTATTTCAAATCCAGTGCAGATTACTTTAAAAATATTAATTTTTGACTTTAATCTGCTCAAATATTTCTGTTTGCATTGATAAACAGAAAATCACTGGTAAGCACTTTTCAATTTTCCATATATAGCACATTGTTTAGTCCCTTTAATTTTCATCAGTATTTTACAACATAATTTGTTTTTACTTCAATCCATCCAAAATTCTAATTTTTCAATTTATCTTCGTTTCCATGGTCAAATGTTTTTATTCGACTGAAAACATAGTATAGGAATATATTCCTGGTACTAGCAGCAGTAGGCAACTAGAATAGAGCCCAACTGCAGAAGGCTGTAATGCTGCACACCCCCAAATTAGGTGTACACAATCGTCTCCCGTCGCCTTTGTCGGATTTAGTTCTTAAAAGAATGTTAATTGCCGCAGTATTTAATATATTTGCTGAGATGAGTTTTTAAATTAATATCTGTGTTAATTATCTCAGACGAAAATTAGATCGAGATATCTAGGATTCTTGTAAAATTTCTCTTTTTTGACAGCTGCATCGACCCTGAACTGCCTGCGTTTCTCCAGAAGTTCGCGTGACAAATATTGCTGGAGTTACAGATTAATAATTTCGGTTGAAAAAGAAAAGATGTAGCAGCCTGTGTCTGTTGTCTCCGACTGCTTAATCTTCTTTTTTTTTTGTCTAAACCAACCCTCCTACACAGGTTGGTGTACATTACCGAACTGCTTTTTTATACGTTAAAAACATTTAAAAAAGGACAATTTTGCGGGATAAAAATATATGATCCCGTTGCATTCATAAGCAAATCATAGACCAGGAAAATCATTTGCAGATACGAATGAAATCTTAAGATTTATTGAAAAAGGATGAATTTGAAAACAAGTGAAAAAAAGTTTTTCCATGGAAGTTCAGCGCACATGCGTCTCGGGCAAGCTGTGCGAAGAACACATTTTACAAAGAACCCATCATAAGTTAAATTTGACACTTAATGTATACCGTCGCTATATCACGAAGTTTAATGGGGAAGAAAAAAAAACACATTTCTTAAAATGTTATGAACTTAGCGAACGCAGAATAATTTTTTTTTTGGGGGGGGGGGGGGTGAGCACACGGGATCAGATGCACCAAGGATGTGTATATATATATATATATATATATATATATATATATATATATATATATATATATATATGCATGGTGTTCCGTTCTGCAAGACCTTTATTTTCCCAACCAATTGCAAAAATGTTCTAAATCAAATACAGAGTTAAGATATTGAAAGTTTGAAGTTAAAATAAAAATAACTCAAAAATACAAAATTTAACTTTTTATACGGGCCCCAGGTCCTTTAACTTATAGTTAAGATAATAATCTTCATTGAAAAATAATTCCAACATAAAAAGTTTGACATTGGTACGACCAATATTCACCGAGATATGAAACACAGCGTTTAGTGACTTACACCACTTTTTACTCGCTGTCAATAACACATTTTGAGAGGGAATATAGCGTTAACAAGTGTTTAAATTGTATGTGTGCATAGAGTGTGGTTTTTCAAATTGTTCGGGGCTTTTTAGAGGGTTTTTGCGTATCATGGCATAACTTTTGCTTTTATTTTTAATAGGAATGAAAAATATAAATACTTGGTTGTTTTAACTTCGAAAATCATTCTTCCGAAAGGGCGATAAGTTCCAATCCCATCTTCTGTATGATCTCTAAAAAATTTAAACTCGAATATCTCCTTGAGTTTTGGTCGCACAAATGTCAAGTTTTTTGTGTCAGTAATCGTTTTCAATGGAGACTATTTCTCTAAATATTAGTTAGGGGACCTAGGACCCGTATATATATAAAAAGAAATTGTATTTTTTTACTCATTTTTACTTTTGCTTCAAACTTTCAATAACTCCGCATCTGATTTTGAACATATTTGCAATTGGAAGTATACATCTAATACTAACGGTTGCGAAAAGAAAGGTCTTGCAAGTTAAAACGGAACAAACACCCTGTATATATATATATATAGAAACACTATCATATATTGTATTTATAATCTGGACAAGTCAACCAAAATGAACTTCACTAAAAATAAACTTCACTACTCAGTTCAATAGGCGCCACAGGCTGCTCTATGATACTGGTAGACAACACATTTGATAGCAATATAAGGATTGAACAAGAACGAAAAAATCTTTTAAAAGAGGGTAAAAATGAAAAAATCCCAAAATACCCTGGGGCCTCATCAGGGGGTACTCCCCAAGGGTAGGGAAAAACCATGAGATGTTTCGTGAGTGCTGCTGGCGAAATTTGCCTAAAAAAGCAGCACTAGCCCCCGACATCTCACAAAACAAGCAAGTGGGTTACTGAAAGTCCAGAATATCAGCATGACATGAAATACAAACATTGAACCTTTTAAAACGAAAAATACAAGTTGTATCTAAAGAAAATAGAACAATATTTAAGCTACAAGATTTATATAAAGAAAAAAAAAACAATATTTAAACTTCTAGAGAAACAAAATTCATACCTGAAATCAAAAGAAAGAACGTAAAACAATCAAATTCAAGGGACAGAAAATTCAAGGAACTGAAAATGGACTACCGCTAATCCTCCACAAGCTTGCAAATGAAATGCTTCGTAAGATGCCCCGGATATTGGTTTTCAGTTAGGATAGCAGTTAAAATTCGAATCGCCGTTTTCAGATTTGTTTTATTATTGCATATTTTTTTATATCTAATAATTTATGAAATGATTATATTTTTGAACACTTTTCTATTGACACAACTGTGAAAATGAATTAAAGAATACACTTTAAAATCAAAATCCTGACGTTTATCATACAAAGCTATACTGGGAACTTTATTATTCAGTTGAATATTGAGATCAAGGAAATTAACTGACTCATCCTTATTTGTTTGTTTCAGCAGTAGTTCATTTGGGTAAATTTCTTTGTGTAAATTGTGAAAATCATTGTTATTAAAAATAATAATGTCATCAATATATCTAAATGCTTCTATATTGTTGTTTATTAAAAAAAATAGATTTATAAAAATGCAAAAATAGGTTTGCAAATGCACTAGAAAAAGATGTGCCCATCGGTATTCCATTGATCTGTCTGTAGAAATTGGAACCATTGTATAAGTAATTTTCAAAAATACAAAATTTAACAAGGTTAATCCAAGAGTGTTTTTCTAAATTGATGTGTTTTTCATATCTATCGAAAAGTCTATTTGAAACATCGATTATGAGTTTGTGGGGAATGTTAGTGAAAAGATTTTCAAAGTCAAAAGTATTAATACTATGAATATGGTATTTACCAACTGTTTATGAAATCCAGAACTTTCTGGTTATTCAGAATTATAAAACTTTTTTCTTCTGCAATTTTGGCCAAGATATTTTGAAGTTTTTCGAAAAAAATGTAACCTGCTTGATTATTGTAGGAGTATGTTCCACTTGTAACGAATCTGAACTTTATTGGATTTTTATGAAACTTAACCGTTAGGAAAAGGAAAGGAAAATTGAAATTGAGATGCCGTGTGTTTAGAATTTTGTCGAAGGCTAGGATTCTTTTCTTTAAACTGGATTCAGCTTCTGTGACTTTTTTGTATGTATTGATATTCGTATATTCCTTTGCTATGATTTGCAACTAAGTTTCCTTGAAATTTATCTCTTCCAACATTCAGAGTAGTTAAAATCGTCTGTACATTTTATATGGCATGTGTATTAAAAGATATTGGATAAGGAAAATAGTCTTAAGGCTAAAGTTAAATATCAATTTCGCTGAAAGTTTATTTTTAGATACTCGTTTTAACAAACTCTGGAACTTCAAAATGACTCCGTAACTTAAGTCAATGGAATTCTTTTGAAATAAAGAATGTTCTTTACCCAATTTTCGAAGCTATTCCTTTTCTTTAGACTTTCGCTTCCTTTCAGATTCCATTAATAAAGACTATTAATCTTTTCTAGCCATTCAGGAGGAAAATTGGAAGACATTGTTTTTTATTCTGTAAGGCATAGACTAATCCGGTAAATAAGAAAGTTGTGTAAAAAATTAACAA